>NC_092354.1:45245117-45545117 GCF_963676685.1 Mytilus edulis
GTAAACTTTGAACCAAAGACACTATTATATGAAATTTCAACATTTTTAGTAAATTACACCACGTATTCGATAATTCATTTAGATGGTACCTTGAATCGACCATATTCTTAAGATATTTGTATGGAATGGAACACCAAACCTGCTATCGATATTTAAATAGATTTCTACATTTCACTGTTGATTTGACCACATTTTTGATCAGTGTATTTAATGTTACCTTAAATCGGTCATTCGATCAAGAAATTTGTTTAATATGTATTGACAATTTTATAAGAAGTAAACTTTGAACCAAAGACACTATTATATGAAATTTTAACATTTTCAGTAAATTACACTGCGTATTCGATAATTCATTTAGATGGTACCTTGAATCGACCATATTCTACAAATAATTATATGGAATGCAACACAAAACCTGCCATCGGACTGTTGATATTTTTCTACAATTCACTATTAATTTGACCACATTTTTGATCAGTGTATTTGATGTTACCTTAAATCGGTCATTCGATCAAGAAATTTATTTAATATGTATTGACAATTTTTTAAGAAGTAAACTTTGAACCAAAGACACTATTATATGAAATTTCAACATATTCAGTAAATTACACCACGTATTCGATAATTCACTTAGATGGTACCTTAAATCCACCATATTCTACAAATAATTATATGGAATGCAACACAAAACCTGCCATCGGTCTGTTGATATTTTTCTACATTTCACTGTTAATTTGACCACATTTTTGATAATATTATTTGATGTTACTTTAAATCGGTCATTCGATCAAGAAATTTATTTAATATGTATTGACAATTTTATAAGAAGTAAACTTTGAACCAAAGACACTATTATATGAAATTTCAACATTTTTAGTAAATTATACCACGTATTCGATAATTCATTTAGATGGTACCTTGAATCGACCATATTAAGATATTTGTATGGAATGGAACACCAAACCTGCCATCAATATTTTAATATTTTTCTACATTTCACTGTTAATTGGACCACACTTTTTGATCAGTGTATTTGATGTTACCTTAAATCGGTCATTCGATCAAGAAATTTATTTAATATGTATTGACAATTTTATAAGAAGTAAACTTTGAACCAAAGACACTATTATATGAAATTTCAACATTTTCAGTAAATTACACCACGTATTCGATAATTCATTTAGATGGTACCTTGAATCGACCATATTCTTAAGATAATTCTATGAAATGGAACACCAAACCTGCCATCGATATTTTAATATTTTTCAGCATCTCACTGTAAATTTTACCATATTTTTGATAATTGTATTTGATGTTACCTTAAATCGGTCATTCGATCAAGAAATTTATTTAATATGTATTGACAATTTTATAAGAAGTAAACTTTGAACCAAAGACACTATTATATGAAATTTCAACATTTTCAGTAAATTACACCACGTATTCGATAATTCATTTAGATGGTACCTTAAATCCACCATATTCTACAAATAATTATATGGAATTCAACACAAAACCTGCCATCGGTCTGTTGATATTTTTCTACAATTCACTGTTAATTTGACCACATTTTTGATAATTGTATTTGATGTTACCTTAAATCGGTCATTCGATCAAGAAATTTATTTAATATGTATTGACAATTTAATAAGAAGTAAACTTTGAACCAAAGACACTATTATATGAAATTTTAACATTTTTAGTAAATTATGCCACGTATTTGATAATTCATTTAGATGGTACCTTGAATCGACCATATTCTTAAGATATTTGTATGGAATGGAACACCAGACCTGCCATCGATATTTTAATATTTTTCTACATTTCACCGTAAATTTGATAATTGTATTTGATGTTACCTTTAATCGATCATTTGATCAAGAAATTTTACTTATAATTATTGACAATTGTAATACAAATATACTTTGAACTAGTACACTTTTATCATAAAATGGCAACTTTTTTATATTAAAATTTACCACTTTTTGGATAATTCATCTGTTACTTTAAATCCACCATATTCTACAAATAATTGTATGGAATGCAACACCAAACCTGCCATCGGTATTTTAATATTTTTCTACATTTCATTGTGAAATTGACCATATTTTTTATAATTGTATTTGATGTTACCTTAAATCGGTCATTTAATCAAGAAATTTTTCTTACATGTTTTGACAATTGTAATACAAATATACTTTGAACTAGAACACTTTGGTAATAAAATGGCAACTTTTTTATGTTAAAATTTACCACTTTTTGGATAATTCATTCATCTGTTACCTTAAATCGACCATATTCTAAAGATATTTGTGTAGAATCTAACAGCAACCCTGTCATCGGTGTGATGATATTTTTCTACATTTCACTGTTAATTTGACCACATGTTACCTTAAATTGGTATGGAAGGGAATATTATGCATGGTTTGTTTTTTAGACGGAATGTTAAATTTCCTTCCCCTCTTTGTTCAAGGGAAATCGACAATTTGTTCCCCCCCCCCCCTTTTTTTCGTTCCAGGAAAAATGAATTGACATTTTCTAATAAAAAATCATTAATAAAATGAGATTTTATTTTCATAAGATCGACTTTGTACGAGAATCTAGGACTTATACAAATCTCTAAAAGCCCAAGCATACAGTTATATTTGTTTATTTTTTCTGTTTTATCGTCAAATTACTCTCAATTCACCTTCGCTCGTGTACAAACTACCTCTAACGACCCTTATAAATACAGGCTCTGTAAACGTTTAAAATAAAGCCCAGTATAACAGCTTGTTTCAAGCTCTTGAATGCAAGCACTAGCACATGGAAAGATGGCATCTAACATAATGTATCACTGTGTTTCTTGTGAGTTTTCCTCCGAAAAGTAGAGTAATTATTTGAAGATTTAGCAACTCGAAAACATAAGAGTTAATTGAATTGACACAATTTAGTGAAGCAGGAGAAGCTGGTACTAATAGTAGTACAACGGAGAATGCAGCAAGATCAGGTGGGGATGAGAAGCCGGTTTTTACAGAGGACTTTTCCCCCTTCTCAAACAGACTTGAGCTGCTGCTTTACGTGTTGCATGGGTCTAAATATCATTGTTTTGTAAGCACTTTTACAATATTGACGTTAAAAATACATCTCACTATATTGTTCATGTCGAAGGCATCATGTTTATACCACTTTTCACAGGCACTTGTTTCTATCAATGAAAGATATGGGAAGGTCAACTAATAAAGCGGACTATCCATTGGCATTACCAGATTACAACTTTTATTATATCCTATTTTACGTTGCTAGTCAACCTTCCCAGGGATAGGAACAAAAGAATATTTATATTATAGTCTGTCGACATACAGCATGTACAGATGCAGTTCTTTTTATCAAGTGTATATATGAAACAGGTTGGAAACAATTTTTAGACACACTACTATGATCTAGTTCAAATAGACATACATTAAAACATGTAATAAACTCTTGATTATTTGTTTATGGGGGATTATGTTTTCAAATGATTAGACTAGCGTGTAAACAATGTTAAATTAAATGCAACTTAATTTTGTTGACATAAGATATATGAAACATTATAGTTAAAAGCGTGGAACAGAAAACAAGTATTGTTTTTTTTTTCTCATCTCTGTTGTAAATATTGTTACCATCGAACATCAATCATGTCATTTTAGGATGAAGATGCTTTTTATTCAAAACATTTGGTGTGTTGGGATGCACCACTTGGGACCAAGTCAACTAGCCATTGGCGCAGGGTATAAGTTATTCAGAGAGTCGAACAACCAAAAATGTCGCAAATGCAGTTTGTGTGTTTGATGGGCCGAACAAAAAAGCAAACATAAAGAGGGAAGATGCCCAAGTTATTCAAAAAATTATAGATTTGGGATTGTCAAACAATTGCCCTTCTCAAACCAAAACAAGAGGGGATTGTCAAACCAAGAAGGACTGCACCTCAGCAAAGATGCTCGATTGGATGCAAAACATCAAGTGTTGAAATAGATAAAGCTACTAGCCATTTAAGAAAACATGGAGTATATTTAGAACTAAAATAATGTGATTTTATATCGTTAGAATGAGAAAAAACATCGATCAAAAGCAGTATTTAGAAATGCAAGTTCATCATCAATACCTTTGAATAATGAAATTTGAATTGCTTTAACAATCGTAACTCCAATCATACTTCTTAACAATACGTATTTTCGACTTTGAAACACTTAAAAGCACAGTGTTTGTGTTGCATTTAGAATCAGTAATATCAAGGCTTATTACATTTCATTTTTATAATTACTAATTATGAAAAGTATATGTAGTATTGAAGACAATATGACAAAGAAGTCAGCAAATGTATGTCATAGTATGGCCATTAACAATGAGCAAACAGCATACAGTACAGTCAGCTACTAAAGACTCCGAAATGACAAAAATTTAATGTAAAACAAATCAAACAAGAGTTTTACCCCAGGTACTTGACTACAGATTAGATATAAAGTGCGTTAAACACTCAACCCTAGATGTAGATGTTGGCAGATACATATAATACAATTATTACATGTCTCTGGTAGTGTTGACTAAAAAATACACGTAGACGATGGACAGGGTTATATTTAACCTGCATTCAATATCCTGTGATTTATATTCACAAAGTAATGACAGAAAAACTGATAGGATATACAGCAAGAAAAAACGACAAATAATTCATAGGCGTTGTATCATGCTCTAGTTTTGATCATGCTTAATAAACCATGTCATCTTGCAGTCTTCTGCATGGTGTATACACGTACTTACCTGTCTTTGTATATGATCTTAATTTCTGTCTCGCTAGACTGAAGTTATGGAATTTTTTCAAAAGTTAAGCTAGTGTTCGATGATTACAATAACGGTAGAGATGAAAAAAATATGTTTTTCTTTGTTTATAGTCAAAGGAATCATTCATTTTTTTCTATCTGTTATAGGATGGCTAGAAAAGTTAAAGGAATGTATCAGAAATAGTCACCAAGGCTTCAAAGAGCAATTGAGGCAGTTCATTCAAATCAGATGTCGACAAGAACAGCAGCGGATCACTGTGGTGTTAAACATCTTTGGAATTGTCCATGTCCGTGAGAATGGTTGGAAATTTGGTGTGCAGCTTTCGCCTGATGAGGTGTATTGTATTTACCGGATTTGTTTTAGCTCACCTTCTTAACGGTAATCACATTTCGCCCATCGTCTGTCCGTTAAGCTTGAAGGAAAATATTCTCCTCTTAAAACTACTTTGCAGGATTCATTTAAAGTTTGCATGATTGTCCCTTATAGTATTCTGCACAAAATGATTGTTTAGCTTCCAGAAAGACCGATCAACGGATAATTTCATTGAATTTAAGTGTTATTCTTTTGTGAACTAAAACTTAAGAACTGTCCATTGGAATGATTAAAAAATGTGCATACAGCTTCAGCATGAGGGTTTGTAATGTGTGTGTGTGCAACTTTCATTAAGGTGGAATGTCTATATCATGTTTACCAAACCTTTTATCAAGCGGGGATATTCGTGTTCTTTGGACAAATTCATATATCCACATTTTTTTGAAAAAGTTTTTGTTTTTTAAATTTTATCATAATTCTAACTTCATCAAGAGCTAAAAATGTATAATTCTTGAATTGTCAAGTTGCCGTCATAATACCATGACATGGAGGGAGTTTCAAATACCTGTTTGATTTATACTTTCAGCAAAGTTAAATGATTATCTCTATTTTTAAGTCCCCTAATGGCGAAGCCGAAGGGGGCTATAGCTTAGAACTCTTGTCTGTGTGTACGTCTGTCTGTCTATCAGTCCCCAAAAATCAGTTTTCCACACTTTTGTAAATCGTGCTTGAAGATATTAATTTGATATTTGGTATATAGTTGAATACACATGACCAGTACAGTTCAAATTTTGTTCAGGTTGTATGACTTTTTGTTGAGTTATGGTCCTACTAAGGTCTTAGAAAATTCACACAATGATCCGTTATCCAAATGTTTTTGCGTCAGGTATATAGTTTTATTATAACCAATTACAGATCGATTTCGAATTATGTCCTGGTGTGATGAATTTTGGTGGAGGTATAGTTGTTGGACTTGGAAAATTTATTAATTATACAAATACTGCAAACCAGGGTATTTTCGCGATTTACCAACTAAATTTACATTTCGACCGTTTTAAATAAGCTGTTTACATATTATAAAGTAAAAAAAGTTGAATACAAAATCATGTTGTGTCATATTTTCCTGACGATTATTATCTACATTGAACTTTCTTAAGTACATTTTAAGTTCTATTACATTATTGAATTATAATATTTGCATATGCGAGTTCGATAATTAACGTCCGCCCACTTTTACGGCTTTCAGTATACATGTACCATCCATGTTGTGAGTATAGTTTTTAAATGTGCAACTAGTGTCGTCGAGGGTCCGTGTATATCTGCGTCCAATCGTTTTTCGTTTTGAAATATCAAAATCAAACAACAAAAAACGAAAGTGTTTTCATTTTTCGTTTTTGATTTCTTAAAAACCAAAATGAAAAACAAAAGCTTTTCGTTTTTCGTTTTTGATTTTACAAAACAAAAAACGAAAAACAAAAGTATTTTCATTTTTCAATTTTGATTTCTCAAAAACCAAAATCGAAAAATGAAAGTGTTTTCATTTTTCATTTTTGATTTCACAAAAACAAAAAACGAAAAACGAAAGTGTATTGAATTTATCTTTCCCCACACTGTTTAATTGTCATTAAAAAAATGACAATGTTGTCATTTGTCATTCATTTAAAGGTCGTTAAAGTATACATGCACAGCGGTTGTCAGATCAATACTACTTTAATCGAAGATAATGTCGACGGATGCAAAAGTCTTTATATCAATCTAAACAATAAGGGTGCGTGATCTTTACTTTTAAGTTTGGAGAGGTTAATCTAAGATGATAATAAAGAAGCGTAACTAGCCTCTTTTACAAATAAAGCAAACTATATATTGTTGGCGAGGGAAGGCTCAAGGACCCCAGAAGAACTAGAAAAAATGATACAAAATCTTTCAGACCCTTTCTTAATCTAAAGCGCGAGTTTTGTTTTATCTATTTTATTATGTTCTGGTCTCGGAGTAAATTTTATAGATACAGTGTAAGACTTTTAGTATTTACATGTATGAACAATATCAAAAGACATATGTAGGATGAAGAAAAAAATAATGTTATCCACAAAGTCAAGTGTGTGGGTATTGTTAGTTTAAACATATCTATTAATAGTGGATTGGAAATTTTCTCCCCGGAACGGGGATCGGTCCAGGAACTTATGTTTTTGTAGTCCGATGCACTAACCTATGTTACTTTTGTATAATGAGGATCAATGGTCTAGTTACTCGTTGAAGACCCTCCAGCTCCTTTCAAGATGAAGAACAGGAATAAAAGCCCTGTTCATTAATAATTTGTAATTTTCCTATATATTGTGTACGATTTTGTCCCGTGTACATTTACTCCACATCTCTTTATGTTCTATTTAGGACTTGGGCACGGCTCAATGCTAGTTAAATTATTTGATTGGGATTTTTAGCTTTAATGTAAACCATGTCCGGTTTTTAACTTGTATTTACAGCAAAGATAGCCAGTTTTGTGTTCTGTAATCTACTGTAACAGTTTAATTTTACATGTCCGGTAGCATCGTAACTTCTCAAAACATCTTCCGAACAATATATGGACATCGGTGTCGTGGGCATGTACAATTGCCAAACCGCACATGAACGTTCTTTAGTCTTCGTAGATCTATTCCAACTTGAAGTCTTTTTGAGTCTACGACAAGCAGAACATGATATTTTATACCATTGAATATTGAAGCCATAGTCATGAAGATCGATTACTTGATTGGTGTTCCGTTAACGTAGCTGCAGAAAAAAACGCGAGAGCTACTTTTGCATATTTCTACAATTTTAAGTAGTTTTCCACTCACAAAAACAATAATATTTTCAACATTTATTATAATATTTTTTTTTTTACACTTTTATGTTGTTTTAAAATATCAATTTGAATTTGGGATCCCGCTAACATGTGTAATCCCGCCACATTCAAAATGTATGTGCCTGTCCCAAGTCAGGAGCCTGTAATTCAGTGGTTGTCGTTTGTTAATGTGTTATCTTTTTTGTTTTTCGTTCAATTTTTGTGCATAAATTAGGCCGTTAGTTTTCTTGTTTGAATTGTTTGAATTGTCATTTCGGGGCCTTTTATAGCTGATGGAGAGTTTTCTCATTGACAATCATACCACATCTTCTTTTTTATATTTATATGAGTATATTAAATAAACATGTATATACCAAGCTAAGTCAGTTTATATCTTTTTTTTCGTCTGACTATACAAAAGGCGAGGAGAGCTACTTTGACTGATAAGCTGTCTATATAAAGTAATGAGACAATACATGGCATGAAGACATCACCAAATCACCGTATGCAATACTCAAAAAGACATCCAGAGCTTACCATATAGTCATCAATTACCCACCAACAGGCCGTGAACTTTGGTTAGCTCTTATCTCAAATCCAAGAGCACAGCAAAATGTCAAAATATTCTATTTAAACTTGGTGACCTGGGAGAAAAACATTGAAATTTTCCAAAGAAATACACACACCCCTCAACTTTTAACAAGGAGATTTAGTATTAATGCAAATGAGTCAACTATCCCATAAAGTTCAAATGTAGTGGATGTAAGCAATTATATATAGGCAACCATATAATCTCCAACAATGAAAAAAAACATACGGTATTGTCGGCTACAATAGTACATGAATTGAAAAATATGAAACAGTTCAATTGAGAAAAATAACGGCCTATTTTAAAACAACATGAATTACGAATAAAGGTCTGCGCTTTAGCGCATGATACGCCCGTTGCTCTTTTAACTTGTCTTTTATGCTTTAAATGAATTTATATGATCAACTAGAAATATATATACAAATCAAAAGGGATGTTATATTAATATATTCACCAAAGTTTCATAAAATCCCCCTTTTTTAAGTATAAAAATTCATTACTTAAGAAAACGTAAAATATAAAATTTATAAAAATGGAAAGGGACCTTATGTCAATAAATATAAACAATTTATCAAAGTTGCATAAAATGTTGTGAAAGTGTTAGTTATTGTCCCAAAATTGGAAAATCCCCCCTTTTTTAAGCATAAAAATTCATAACACGGAAATGTAAAATCTGAAATTTATAAAAATTGAAAGGGAGCGTACATCAATAGATATAAACAATTCACCAAAGTTTCATGGACATTTGTGAAAGCCTTTTTGAGTTATTGTCCGAAGTGTTGAAAATCCCCCCTTTTTTATGAATAAAGCCCTATAAATCCAAAACTTAAAATCTGAAATTTATAAAAATTGAAAGGGAGCTTACATCAATAGATATAAACATTTCGCCAAAGTTTCATGGACATTGGTGAAAGCCTTTTTGAGTTATTGTCCGAAGTGTTGAAAATCCCCCCTTTTTTTATGAATAAAGCCCCATAAATCCAAAACTTAAAATCTGAAATTAAAACAAGAGGCTCTCAAGAGCCTGAATCGCTCACCTGATTTTTTTTGGTTTAATCTCTCATCAATGATTATTTTGGCTTTTCAATTTATTTAAATGTTCTTTGAATCGTCCTATTTTCTTCAAAAGCAAAAAAAAATCATTTTCTCCTATGTTCTATTTTAGCCATAGGAGCTATGTTTCTTGACATACAAGGAAATGAAATATAAAATTTATACTAGATACTCTGAAACTCTGAAACTCATTTAGCCTAAGTTTGGCTGAAATTGATACAGCAGTTTCATAAGAGAAGATTTTTTAAAGTAAGTCAACATGGTGAACAAATTGTGAAAAAAGTCTTTAAAGGGCAATAACTCCTAAAGAGGTCAATTGACAATTTTGGTCAAATTGACTTATTTGTAGATCTTACTTTGCTGATCATATTTGCTGTTAACAGTTTATCTTTATCTATAATAATATTCAAGATAATGACCAAAAACTGCAAAATTTCCTTAAAATTACCAATTAAGTGGCAGCAACCCAACAATTGGATGTTTGATTCATCTGAAAATTTCACGGCTGATAGATATTGACCTAATGAACATTTTTACTCCATGTCAGATTTGCTCTTAATGCTTTCGTTTTTGAGATATAAGCCAAAAACAGCATTTGACCCCTATGTTCTATTTTAAGTAACGGCGGCCATGTTTTTTGACGGATCAAAAATCAAAGCACACACTTTGTGCAGGATAATCTAAGGAACAACCATGCTAAGTTTTAACCAAATCCATTCAGTAGTTTCAGAGGAGAAGATTTTTTAAAGTTAGCAAATATGATGAACAAATTATGAAAAATTGTTATTAAAGGACAATAACCCCTTAAGGGGTCAATTGACAATTTTGGTCAAATTGACTTATTTGTAGATCTTACTTTGCTGATCTTTTTTGCTGTTTACAGTTTATCTTTATCTATAATAATATTCAAGATAATGACCAAAAACTGCAAAATTTCCTTAAAATTACCAATTAAGTGGCAGCAACCCAACAATGGTTTGTTTGATTCATCTGAAAATTTCAGGGCTGATAGATCTTGACCTAATGAACATTTTTACTCCATGTCAGATTTGCTCTAAATGCTTTCGTTTTTGAGATATAAGCCAAAAACTGCATTTGACCCCTATGTTCTATTTTAAGTAACGGCGGCCATGTTTTTTGACGGATCAAAAATCAAAGCACACACTTTGTGCAGGATAATCTAAGGAACAATCATGCTAAGTTTTAACCAAATCCATTCAGTAGTTTCAGAGGAGAAGATTTTTTAAAGTTGGCAAATATGATGAACAAATTGTGAAAAATTGTCATTAAAGGACAATAACCCCTTAAGGGGTCAATTGACAATTTTGGTCATATTAACTTATTTGTAGATCTTACTTTGCTGATCTTTTTTGCTGTTTACAGTTTATCTTTATCTATAATAATATTCAAGATAATGACCAAAAACTGCAAAATTTCCTTAAAATTACCAATTAAGTGGCAGCAACCCAACAATGGTTTGTTTGATTCATCTGAAAATTTCAGGGCTGATAGATCTTGACCTAATGAACATTTTTACCCCATGTCAGATTTGCTCTAAATGCTTTCGTTTTTGAGATATAAGCCAAAAACTGCATTTGACCCCTATGTTCTATTTTAAGTAACGGCGGCCATGTTTTTTGACGGATCAAAAATCGAAGCGCACATTTTGTGCAGGATATACTAAGGAACAATCATGTTAAGTTTCATTCAAATCCATTCAGTAGTTTCAGAGGAGAAGATGTTTGAAAAATTGTTAACGACGACAGACGACGACGACGACGACGACGACGACGTCGACGACGACGACGACGGACGCCAAGTGATGAGAAAAGCTCACATGGCCTTTTAGGCCAGGTGAGCTAAAAAAACGAAAGGGAGCTTACGTCAATAGATATAAACAATTCACTTAAGTTTCATGGAAATTGGTGAAAGTGTTTTTGAGTTATTGTCCGAAGTGTGGACGACGGACGGACGGACAGACGGACGGACAACGGTATACCATAATACGTCCCGTCTAAAAGACGGGCGTATAAAACCACATATAAAAGACATCAACAAACGACAACCACTGAACTACATGCTTCTGAGCTGGAGCAGGCACATGCAATATATTGTGGCGTTTAACATGCTTGTTAGCAGCTGGGACAGTTTTGATACAGCACAGCATAAGAACAAACTATACAAATCAGTGGAAAGGGCTTAACGCATGAGATCGATACAAAACAGAAGAAAAAAAAAATGTCCAACAAAAAACACATACCGAATGTGGCAGGGTATTTTTACCTCGTTTTCAAACAATCAAAGTACTGAAGTACTGAACATCGAATGACTACAAGTTCTTTTGGATTGTCACAAGCACTTGTCTCAGAAAAAAACATCACATCTCTATACCTGAAAGTGAAGTTAATGTACAGATATAATTTTTTTGAAACTCAGTACACATATTCTATATTATATGATCTTTTTAATTTTAATGCCAAATATAGAGTTCTGACCCTCTATTCAACGGTCCACTAGATATAGAAAATGATAGTGCGAGTGGGGCATTTATGTACTATGGACACATTCTTATTCAAATCCTTTATTAAAGAAATCAGTAAATTTACTACAGATAATACTGCATTTGTAAATTAGACGAACTAATCTAATTAAAAGGTATATCTCTGATTTCGTTATACTTATGTGTATGAGAAAATTAATATATATATTAATTTTAATAAGATTGTTGAACGAACCCCCCCCCCCCCCTTTTTTGGCCGATCAATGCATTTGAATGGGAGCATATAGTTGGAACCCCCCCTTTTTAAAATGGCTGGATCCACCATTGCACATCTGTTTGATTAAACTTGGTAATCAATTATTAATCAAAAATACAGTCCTAGATAATAAAAAATCATGAAATATTTGGTCTAGTAATCAAAAAATCACACAAAAAACAGTAGTTTTCGTTTGTTGATGTCGTTCTCGCTTCTCGTTTTTTATCTTACCTGGCTGGAAGAGTTAAGTGAGCTTTTCTCATATCTGGGCGTCCGTCATCCGTCGTCGTCCGTGGTCGTAACTTTTACAAAAATCTTCTCCTCTGAAACTACTGAGCCAAATTCAACCAAACTTGGCCACCATCATCATTGGGGTATCTAGTATAAAAAATGTGTCCGGTGACCTGGCCAACTAACCAAGATGGTCGCCATGGCTAAAAATAGAACATAGGAGTAAAATATAGATTTTGGCTTATATCTCAGAAACCAAAACATTAAGAGCAAATCTGACATGGGGTAAAATTGTTTGTTAGGTCATTATCCTTTATAGTCAATTTTTAACAATTTTCATAAATTTGTACATTTTTACAAATTTTTTTCCACTGAAACTACTAGGCTAAGTTCATTATAGATAGAGATAATTGTCAGCATCAAAAATGTTTAGTAAAGTAAGATCTACGAACACATCACCATCACCAAAACACATAGACCAAAGTGAGCGACACAGGCTCTTTAGAGCCTCTAGTTATATATATAGTTTAGACCTTTGGTTTTCCCGTTTGAATGGTTTTACACTAGTCATTTTGGGGGATCCTTATAACTTGCTATTCGGTGGGAGCCAAGGATTTGTGTTGAAGAGGGTACTTTAACCTATAATAGTTTCCTTCTACACACTGTGACATGGATGGAGAGTTGTCTCATTGGCACTCATACCACATCTTCTTATATCTATGTATTATTTCGATCTAATCTTTGTTAGTTAGTTTTTTTTTATCTAAGTTAAGTGTGACGTCCATTTTCACATACAAATGTAACTAGTATATATTTTTATTTAGAGACGAGCTGAAGCCCGCCTCTGGTTGCGGGATTTTCTCGTTGTGTTGAAGACTCATTGGTGGCCTTCGGTTGTGCTCTTTGGTTAGGCTGTTGTTTCCTTGGCACGTTTTTTATTTCCATTCTCAATTTTATTGATTGATCAATTGATTGATTGATTGATTGATTGATTGATAATTTTACTACAAGCAAAAGTCATGATCATTTGAGAATTCTTTATTTGTATTGTAGTGTGAATTTCACCAATGAAGCTCTACATTAATTTTTGTCTTAATATTAAATTTCTTTGTAAACTCTAAAATTACCGTCTGATTATAATAAGACACGCAAGAATAAAAAAAAAATATTTGGCCTTCAATGTCTCAACCTTTTTTAATGTGAGTAACTTCATTGTTCAGTTACATTTCGATTTTGATATTGTTTTTGAAAGTTTCCATCATAGATTTCCGGTAATTGTTCTGCATAAAACCCTATGGGAAAGTACATTGACTTAATTTTCTAAACGTTTATTAGAACCCAATGATTTGGCAAGGTGTTGCAAACTGTAATGTAAAGAGGTTACAACCGATTGCATTGAGTGTGTAGGCAAAGGTAGCATATCCTTGGTTAGCTTACTTGTATTATTAGGTTAGGTAAGCTACCCTCCTTTAAGAGTAGACTAGTTCGACAGATTACCAATCAATCTGTCTTTAGGAGTAGGCTCCTTCTACAGGAGGGTAGTAAACCTTACCTAGTTACTTCATAGTTCAGCTAACAAACAAGCGATCGAGCGGAAGCGCTTCATTCTGAAAATGTGCGCACGGTCAACGCTTTTACAACCCTATGAAGTTACAAAAGAAGCATTCAATATTTATAATTACAGTTTTTAGCTAGGATCATGAAAACACGATTTTTATCAAGTTTTTATTGAATTCACCTTTGCACTTGTGGGACCTTGTGTCATCATGAATGATGAATTTCATTGTGTATTGCAATTGCGTAAGGAATAACATGAGATGATGTGCAGTTAGCCAATCAGAATAACGAATTATAATGAAACATACATTTTATGTTATTATTAGTTATATAAAGGCAAAATCAATCGCTTTCGATATATTACACTGCGTAATGCCCGCTTTACATTTAAAATAGTCAACACTTTGAGTGTTTTTAGAATCGTAAATAATTATGATTTTTTTTAATGATGGCAAAATTGCACTATTGGGTGAAATAGCTTTCCTTATTATCGGCATCCTGTCAAATAGTTCATGAAAAGTAATAATAATTCTGCATTAAAAGAAAAGAAAGTTTCACTCGTGCTTTAACTTTTTTTTGCCACACAAAACTGTTTTTACAAAACATTCTACCTCTGAACTAGTGGATTTCGCTTAAATATGACTATACAAAAGGTGTTTTTTTTTTCAAAGTATGGTGGGCAAGTAAATTATTTATTAGCTTAAAAAAGATTGATCCGTGCTATAAATTAATTTGTAATTTTGATCAAGTAGGCCCTAGATCTCTAGCTTACGTTCTCACCTAGTGCAGATAAAAGTATTCGACCCAAACTTTGGACCTATCTTTGAAAAATTATAAGCTAAACAGCAACCTTGATTTTTTTCTCCAGCAGACATCAGCTACCCAGCTCCCCTTTACACATTGTGCGGACAGAAGTATTTCCGTAGACATTTGTTTATTAACTTTTATGTAATGATGGGGTAGGGTGGGTAACTGAAGTCCACTTGAAAAAAATTACAGGGACTCCAATGTGGTGTGGTCTATGCAGAACAATTACCGGAAATCTATGGTAGTTTGCAAAATAATAGTCTTTTTTATAATGTGATATGTAAAATGTTGGCAAATAATGAAAGCACGCTTCCCAATTAATAGACATAGAAATAAAGAAAAACCGTATAACCAATAACAATCTCCCAGAGACAAACTAACGTTCATTAAGGCAACTAGTATGATGGTCTGGATTTGGGGTTCTTAATTTTTGTATTCTTTGATATTTTAGGCCATATTTCTCTATTCTTTATACTTTTTGACAATTATTCTCTTATCATTAAATTTTAACACCATTATTCTAGCTATTTTTGTTTATTTCTTAGTCCATTGTCTCTATTATTTATATTTTTTGTCCACTATTCTCAATTCCACAACCCCCCATCAACGGCCTCTAGTTAATGTCACCTTATAGTCTTCACAAATAAGCAAAATTAACACCTTATAGGCCCTTATGGCAAACCAATTGAAGGCTTTAATATCCTAGTTTGATTGTGAAATTGCGGAAATTTTTAAAATTTGATCAAGCAAAATACATTATCGTCCTCGTAGTTCGTAAAATACACTGGTGGTAAGCTTACAAGCGATTTGACTGAAACATTTCTTTTACTGCACGAAAATCGGAAAAGAATTTGTTTTACTAGAGTTGTCTCCCATCTTCGCATGGTCGTAACTTAAAGTTACGACCATCCGCTTACCACCAGTGAAAATACTGGCAGATGGACCTTGGTCATCAATTCTAATAATCGTTGATCGACCTTTCTAAATTTAAAAGTAACAAAGTTCACGCACCCATATTGTCCGTTGCTAAAGACTTTTGCATCCGTCGACATTATCTTCGATTAAAGTAGTATTGATCTGACAACCGCTGTGCATGTATACTTTAACGACCTTTAAATGAATGACAAATGACAACATTGTCATTTTGTGAATGACAATTAAACAGTGTGTGGAAAGATAAATTGAAGACACTTTCGTTTTTCGTTTTTTGTTTTTGTGAAATCAAAAATGAAAAATGAAAACACTTTAATTTTTCGATTTTAGTTTTTGAGAAATCAAAATTGAAAAATGAAAATACTTTTGTTTTTCGTTTTTTGTTTTGTGAAATCAAAAACGAAAAACGAAAAACTTTTGTTTTTCATTTTGGTTTTTAAGAAATCAAAAACGAAAAATGAAAACACTTTCGTTTTTTGTTTTTTGATTTTGATATTTCAAAACGAAAAACGATTGGACGCAGATATACACGGACCGTCGAGCCAATACACGCGTGCTGGCTTGTAAAAACAGTTACACAATTATACGTAAGAAAAGACTTGATAAAAAGAGCATCTGTTGTTCTGTTGTTAATCAGTAGACCATTATAATTTAATTTCACTTCAGACTTTTATGAATAATTTTGAAAACGAATATCTTATTTAGAACATCGCATGCATCCGTCGTCTTCTTATAATGGTCCTGCTTTTTTCTTCTGATTTATGTATGCACAAGTGTCCCAGAAAATATTAAATTTTATTGACTTCTATTTCCTCTTGAAATATTTGTAGTATTTTTTTTTCGCGCTGTCAATGTTGCCACAAAAGTAGCGAAAATAAAACTGCCGCGAAATTTCCAGGTTTACGGTATTCAGTTTTCCATACTTTTTTCGTGATGATTATAGAAATTGATTTGATATTTCGTATATAGTTTTATCATGACCAGTTACAGATCATGTTCCAATTCGGTTCTGGTCTAATAATTTGTGGGTCCTTGGACTTACAAAAAAAAACCAAAATAATCAGTAGGGGACCATGCATTGTTTTTAATATACTAAGAATGCTTGACGAATGTTTGTTTTTAGAATTCTAGTGCTACATTGTCTATTTTAAAGCCAAAATCTGCTGATCCAAGCAATTCTGATGATGACTTTGTGCGGCAATCGAGTATGGCGAGTATGGTAATGGTAAGTTTATTTGTAAGTTACATTATTATATTATTTCAAGGGAAATTGTGTGAAAAAACAACAGACTTGTGGCAGTAGACATTGTTTTTCTGTTTGTCTTTTTCATTTTTAGCCATGGCGTTGTCAGTTTGTTTTAGATTTATGAGTTTGACTGTCCCTTTGGTATCTTTCGTCCCTCTTTAAGTATTACTAATGGTTATAGTCTCTGTTGACACTCTGGTTTTATGAAGACAAACTTTTTAGCTCACCTGGCCTTTACATGATCTAGTTATTACCATACGTATTATAAGATGATATAAAAAAAAATCTCATGGCAGGCAGCGTTTTGCAACAGAGGACAGCTATACTGTGAAGTTGCATACATTTTTATTGATGGCCTTAAAAAGTTTGCATGATAATACACTTTTTCAATGGAAATATTTGTAAACAGCCTGTGATAAGATGCCCAAAGCGCACAAGAGCAGTTGATATGGAAGTCAGAGAAAAGAGGAGGGGACGAGTTATTTAAAAAACATCATCACATCTTGACACCTACGTCAAACATGATTACAAATGTGGCAAAAAGGAAGACGGTTGGGAAAATAATGCTTTCCTCGGATGACACTGTAGATGCGGTGAGAAGTGAAATTTAGACACTTTTCGAGGATTTCAGCTATGCATATCTGTAGGTATTAATCTTAGGTGCTGCTTGGTTTGATTATAAGGCATAACGTTTTCCAGCGGTAAACGGACATAAAGAGGTGATTGAAAAGCCTACTCAACAAAAGCATTTGTTTATTCTGTATTTTTAAATTGAACTGATGGAAACGTGATGAGAATGATGTACAATGTGTTTTGCATGGACATTTCAGAGAAAAAAACTGTTTTATTTTCATTGGTAAGCAATTTTTGAGATCGGTACATGATATATTCAAACTAGTGTAAAAGATTACACAAATATTTTGTAGATACAGAAGTGCCGTCTACTTGATTATGGACTGCTTACTAAATTGTTAATTACAATCAGCTTGTTTGTTATTTGTCAATTGTTTGTAATTCTTTGTTATTAAGCAACCCCTATAAACACTTTATAAAATTGGAATGGCTTAATGTGTGGTAAATGTTTGATTGATTGATTGTTGGTTGCTTAACGTCCAGTGGCAAATTTTTCATGCATATTCAGGACGAGAACGAGTTAAAAATAAATACAATAGGTAGGTTGTTGTAATAGAGGCCGTCTAGGATAATTGTCGGGGAATTTTGGACTGCCAATGGAAAAAGAGGGTATATTGGATAGGGACATAAATTTTGCCTTGCAACTGGCCACCTCTCAAAGAGATGTTGCAAGGGTTCTTAACGTGCAAAGAGCGTGGCAATCTCTTCACACGAGGCATCGGATTTAACGGTCCCCTTCTGACCGGACGTGACTGCGAACTTGATACATCCCGCACAGACAAACGGACGCCCCACTCCGGCAAGCGTTTTACTGCCGGTCGGGAGAAGACCAAATGACCATATTTCTATACCCCAGTCACCCATGGGGTGGTCATTTTAAAAGTAAATCTTCTACTATGTATAAAAGTTGATTGAATCGGGATTTTTTCTGTAGTCTAGTATTTTATTAAATTGCAGTCCGCTATAACACTGAATCATTTGACTGCACTTTTTAATAGCAGTCTACCAGTCATTATAAAAATCCCAACCACAAATAAAATTGAGAATGGAAATGGGGAATGTGCCAAAGAGACAACAACCCGACCATAGAAAAAAAACAACAGCAGAAGGTCATCAACAGGTCTTAAATGTAGCGAGAAATTCCCGCACCTGGAGGCGTCCTTCAACTGGCCCCTAAACAAATATATACTAGTTCAGTGATAATGAACGCCATACAAAGTATATAAATGATTGTTTTTATTAAGAACATCTGTATAACTTGTAATTCTTTTAATATGCAACCTAATTTTTGTTTGTGTTCTTTGTGTTATTTTTTTATTTCTTCATAAACATCAATAATGTGTTAACTGTCGATATTTATAGTCTTTTCCCCCCCTCGCTGTGAATACCACTGTCACTGTCATATAATAATTATCAATTTAACAATGTCAGTTAATTGTCTTAATTTTGTATGTCATAACCATTTAATGTTAATGTGTTTGTGCTTATAGATATTTTCTATTGTCTATTGTATTACGAAATGTTCATTTTGTAATAGTATTTAAACAGCAAAGATTATGGATGAAAAGAGATGGACCATTTTGACCCCCCTCCCCCCCCCCCTAAAAAAAAGCGCATGTGAGAATTAGTACATCATAAAATTTACCAAAATTGCACAATACGAACAGGTTCGAGTCATAACGAAACTCTGAAATTTTTCAAGATAGTATTTCCCTTCCTAGGGGTAGGAGTTATCCAATCTGTTATAACATAAATAAATACATACCAGAACATCAGTGTATATTTGTTTTAAAAAATCCAATGTCGGTGTAAATATAGATCACCAGTTTGATCATTCAACAACCTTGGCTTTAGAACCAGGTTCACTCTACAATTTTCTACATCAGAAATTGCCTGCATCAAGGAAAGGAATTTGCCAGTTGTTATCTGTTCGTTTGAGTGGTTTGAGCTTTTGAATTTGATTAGGAACTCGCGTTTTGAATTTTCATCGAAGTTCCGTATTATTGTGATTTCACGTTTTTGCAGGGAAATAAGTTTTAACAAATGGTGGTATTCGTATGACACAAATGAATCCCCTAATTAATTTGAAATGAAAGCAAGGATTAATTTAGGCTCCTCAAAAGAAAAGTTTATAATGGCGGAACGGCTAATGTGGCATGAAGAGTGGCAGAATTTGGATAAAAATGTAGTTGGAATTTGCATTTATATATTTGTTTTTATCTTTTTATACAGCTCTTGTTTCAGTAGTCTCACATTCATGTAAGGGAAGGGGATTGTAGTTACGACGTAAGAAAAATATCCGATATCATTTGTGAAACGGTTATTCTCTAACGGTCACCAACTCACAATGTAAAACTTTTGATTTAATAGCTTCCTTGTGAGCATCAACCCTCTATAAAAAAAAATCATGAAATGCAAGCACGGGAATATCGTATATGTTGCTACCTACAAATGAAAGGTTTACAATTGGAAAGCTGATATCATCTCTTTTGACGTAAAGTTTTGTGTTCAACCGACCATCATTGGCAACTTCTAGATGTCACTTACCAAATGAGACCGTTAGGTATCTGTAGTATCCTCTATCTTTAGTTCGATGGGATAGATGCGTTCAACATTTCACCAAATGTCGAATTACTAGTATTTAGTGAAAGAACATCATCTATGTAGCGGAAAGGAGAGTTAAAAGGGTATTGCTAACTTCTTATATTTCTTCCTTAGACAACTTTAACTAACAAGGATTGATTGTTGGTTGCTTTACGCCGCATTAGCACAAGAAGGCTATATCGCGGCGAGAGCTAATTCGAATATTTTTACAATTTAAAGCATATTTTTAAAATGAGATAAAAAGTCCTTCAATATACTAAAATTCTTGACTAAAGCAAATTGATTAATATATACAAATAAAAATCAACAGTTAAATAACGTTTTAAAAATTAGAATCGATTTAAATATAATAACATTTTTATATTCTATAATAAATTCCAATTTCTTTTAAAAAAGCAACAATATTTGTAAATGGAACATTCTTGAATAAATCATACATATTATTGACATTGAAATGCTTCTTACGAATATCAGCAAAGTCAATACAATTAATTGAAACATGTTTAATAGTATACTTGCAGTTGCAAGGAACACATTGTGGTTCATCTTCATTTTTTAAAAGATACTCGTGTGTTATTCTAGTATGACCAATACGACATCTAGTAATAACACTCTGATCTTTTCTGCACATAATATTATTGAAAGGTTTGCCTAAATTAGGTTTAATTTCATGCAATTTATTATCATCTTTTTTACTCCATTTATTTTTCAATATATTAAAAAGATATTCTCTAATATTAGATTTAAAATCAGTATATGGTATATCACAGTTAGATAGAGGGTCACCCAGGGCATTCTTTGCCTCAAGGTATACAGCTGTGTTTCCAAGGATTCCAACATGACTCGGAACCCATAGAAATATTATTTCTTTCAGAAGAATTTTTAAATTCCTCATTACATATAAAATTTTGAGATTGTTGGGTTTTTAATTTTAGTATTTCGTATAGCTTGTAAGCATGAAAGTGAATCCGAACATATAATAAATTTGGATTTATCTGAAGAAGCAATAAATTTCAAAGCCAAAATTATTGCTTCTGCTTTAGCAGTAAAGATGAATGCATCAGATGGCAAACGGAGGGTTGCAGCTCTGTCCCTGAAGACAGCAGCAGATGTAACTCTGTCACCATCTTTTGATCCATCAGTAAAGACAGTTGAAAAATCTAGATAATCGGCTTTAATTTCAGCATAGTGTTGCTGAATTAAAAGAGGATTTGTTTTATTTTTATTGTGTTCACGGAGATCAAATATCATTTTTGGTTTGGGACATAGAGGACATTTGCAAGTTTTAACTTGAGCAACAGATTTTAAATCAAAAGACGCTAAATGTGGTTTTAAACGTATACCTAACGGAGGAATTTTAGTTTCATGTTTTGCAAAAATATCTTCATAAATCGGATTAAAAACACAGCTGTAGGCAGGATTATCTAAATAGGCTTTTAGTTTGACAGCATATTGAAGTCCAAGCTTCAAACGTCTGTCAGAGAATGATTGCTCATCAGCCTCTACATACAGACTCTCAACTGGTGAGGTTTTAAATGCGCCAAGACAGAGATGCACCTTGGTGATGCACAGCATCGAGAATCTGTATGTAGGACTTCCTTGCAGAGCCATACACTATAGAGCCATAATCTAGTTTAGATCCAACAAGAGATCTATATAAATTAATTTAAAATGTTGCGATCAACACCCCAGTCAGTGCTGCCGACAACTTTTAAAATATCTAAAGCTTTTAAACATCACGATTTTAACATTTTGATATGGGGTAGAAAGGTTAACTTTTTTCGAAAATTAACCCAAGAAATTTGGTTTCATCAACCATTTTAATTGGGTTGCCGTACAAAGTGAGTTCTGGATCAAGATGCAATTTCCTTTTGTTACAAAAATGCATCCCGACCTTTTTTGACGTGGAAAATTTAAAACCATTTTCCGAGGCCCATATTTCAATTCTTCCAAGACATAATTGTAATTGTCTTTCTATGTTATTCATATTTTTGCCTCTGTAACATATTAAAAAATCATCAACGTACAATACCTTCAATATTACGTTTTAAAACTTCAACAAGGCTGTTGATTTTAAGACTTAATAATGTAACAGATAAAATACTGCCCTGAGGGACACCCATCTCTTGATCATACAGATCAAACATGGTCAAATCAACTCTAACATTAAATTGTCTGTTAGAGAAAAAATTAGAAATAAAATTAGGCATATTGCCTTTCAACCCCATATCAAATAGATCTTTTGAAATACCATATTTCCATGCAGTATCATAGGCCTTCTCAAGGTCGAAAAAGACCGACACCACATGTTCATTTTTCGCAAAACCATTACGGACAAATGATTCGAATCGAACAAGATGATCAAGAGTATTGCGGCCCTGTCGGAATCCACACTGGATATTGGCTAATAGCCCATTGGATTCCAAGAACCAAACAAGGCGATCATTGACCATCCGTTCGAGTGTTTTACAGACACAACTGGTAAGAGCAATTGGTCGATAATTAATAGGGTCCGTATGATCTTTACTTGGTTTTGGCTTCCAGATTGATGGTTAATCAACAGATTCCCAGATGTTATTCATGAGCTACAAGAGAGCTTCTAGCGAGGAATCTGGCAAGTGTTTTAAGAGTTGGTAGTGAATATTATCAGGCCCACAAGCTGTATCATGGGCTTTCGACAGAGATGTTTTAAGTTCTTTAAGAGAAAACAGTTTATTATAATTTTCACCATTTTTTTATTTAAA
This sequence comes from Mytilus edulis, assembly GCF_963676685.1. Lineage (NCBI taxonomy): Eukaryota > Metazoa > Mollusca > Bivalvia > Mytilida > Mytilidae > Mytilus > Mytilus edulis. Next base: position 45,268,201 of record NC_092354.1, read on the forward strand.
GTTTAATTTAATTTTTTCTTTTTGATTTTTAACTTTTTTAAAGTCTTCCCTGTAGTTGTTACAGGAAGAAGATTTCGCAAAAGTTTCACCAAGCTTGGCATTATCCTTTTCAGATGTGAATAAATCATTGCCGTCTTTCAAATGTTTTACAGTGGCTTTAGAATGTTTACCTTTTATTTTGTTCACCATATTCCAAACTTTTGTCATCGGAGTGCGAGATGTAATCCCCGAGACAATTTTTTTCCAGGATGTTCGTCGGGCTTGCCTACAAGTCCGCCGTGCCTAAGCGCGAAAAATACGGAAATTACTCAAGTTTTCCGCATAAAACTTTAAATTATATAAAACACTATGGGAATAGATAAGAATACACCGTAACGTGACCACCGTAACGTTGTAGACAATGACGAGCAATTTCGGTGACAAATGCATCTGCAGCGACCATGTCTATTAATTCATCATATATACCAGAATTGAAATGTTATATATGCCGTTTTCATTACATTATAAAAGAAGGGACTCGCACCGTTCAAAAGAGAAACATTTAAACTCGTAGAGAGAAAATAAACTAACAACGTCTTGATTAAAACACAAACAAGCCAAATGATAACACACAAGACACAGCATAGGAAATATTTACCCGAATTGCCAAATATTTACCCGAATTGCCAAATATTTACCCGAATTGCCAGATGTCTTGCTTGGACTTTTGTGGAGGCATGTATTTCTGAATCAACAATGGGTTACCACCTGAACGTTTATGAAATTGAAGAGTTTAACATGGTTATATGTTTGACCAAATACCAAAAACATTCAATGAACAATATATCCAAAATTTTAATTTGAAATTTCATGTTTTGCATTGACTTTATAAGTTTCATAAGTTCTATTTATATAATTGATAATGAAATAATATAAAAGCCAGAGAGCTGGACCATGAACATGTAATAGCCCTTAAAAAACAGTTCAAGAAGGATTTTGGTCAGTATATAGTCTTGCTATGATATGTTCCTAAAGGAGCAGAAATTCATTATCTCAAAATTCCTGGCAAACTTGAAGTTTGTTTTAAGAGGAAACCACACACACGAGAGGCATTAGTAAACATTGGCAAAACTGATGTGTGTTTGACAGTAGATACTTTTGCTGGTTTGACAGATATGCAGACTCTGAAATTCGGGTTGCAACAATATGTCGTTTTGAGGCATGGCAAAAAAAGGTATCCGGGCAGCCATCAGTAGAGATGAAACAATCACACGTGTTTGACCTCTTCTGGATACATGATTTAGAATGAAAATCCTGGAAAAGCTTGCAAGAGGTCAAATGTTGCTTTGAAGACTAAAAAAACAGTGCTTAGACAGGTAAATTATTTTTTCAAGATGCCTAAATTTAAGATCTAGCTAACTCTGGGTGCATAAATGTTTATGGGTGCAAATTGTGTGATTCTATTAGACAGATAGTGACAGGGAAAACAAATGTTGCATTTAATAAGTGTAAAGTGAAAGATACCAAAAATATATTTATTCTCTTAAGTGGATTAAAAAGTTACACATCATGGCAGTTAATAAAAACATCCAACAGAATAATTGATAAACTGGTTTTCAGAATTTTCATATTTACCTATAACTGTATTTTTATAAACTGTTTGTTTTGCACACAGGGATAATTTTGAAACACTGCACAACTCATAGACGTTTCACTGAGAATATGCCCAATTCAGTAAAATTTTATTATTTCTGCTCTTTAGAGGCTTTTAAATACTTCTAGCAAACAAACAAAAAAATTCTTTATTAAGACAAAATCCAAGTTTTACATATTTGCGACGATTTATATTCGATTTATTTTTTTACTCGCGAAAATAAGTTGGTTTACATGATGTTATATTTCTTATTCTCGTGGGATTTTGTCCGATGCTTGGTCCGTTTCTGTGTGTGTTACATTTCAGTGTTGTGTCGTTGTTCTCCTCTTATATTTTATGCATTTCTCTCGGTTTTTGTTTGTTAACCCGAATTGTTTTTTGTCCATGGATTTATCAGTTTTGAACAGCGGTATACTACTGTTGCCTTTATTTACAGTATTACAGTTGAAGAAATGGACACCATATCCGATCAAATTTGGATGCCAATGTTAACTAACTTAGCCAAGGACTAACGGTAGCATACAAACCAATGACAGACAAATAAGTTTTACTCAGGATGGTGAAAGTTAAAGAATATGACATGTATTAACTAAATGCGGCCGCAATTAAACCATTAACAAAAACAGATCCGGGAATAAGCCAAACCATGAATATTAAAGATAAAGACTGCAAAAGGCATACCATCAATGATTTTATATATATAGTTCCTATCGATATAACTTACACCAATGTTACTGATATTTTACATGCATCTACATAGTTCTTAATTGACGATTAACTAGCACCTTGTCAGTCATTTTTGGAAAAGTCAGTTTGTGATGCCAATGTTTTTAATATTCTGACAATTTAGAATCAGTTCAATATACATTGTGTAACTGACAAATGTGTGAAACTACATAGATGCCAAATGTATATATATATACCTTGGTGCCAACTTTGTAGAGGATTGTTATGCTCTTCCTATAGAACTTATGGTTCAGGTTGTAAGCAGGCATTTCTACTTAATATAATACCTGTTTTTTGTAGCAACAATGAGGCACATGATCTTTGGGACTATTTTACACCCTATACCAGATTTACTTCATGAGCGTATTTTTTACCCGTAGATGTGTGTTCGACCACATTCTTCATACATATAATTGTAATAAAAAATTCCAGTACATTAGTAGCACTGAGGACAAATTTTTATCACTGAAAATGATTAGTAAAAAAAAATAAATTTGTTTATGAAATACACGTGTGATGGGTTGATTGATGGTCCCTGGAAAAACACAAAAGATGGTTAGAAATTCCTTAGTCTTCTTGGTGATAATTGGGGAATCGCTTTTTTACAACAAGGCAAGCACTTCGGTGTCTTGGCCAATGCCGTGACCTTTATCAAGATGGTACATGCAAGTCTGTCTCATGTCCATTTAAACAGATTTTACCTAATCACAAATAATCAGTTTGCACCTCTCCGATTTTTTTCGGATTTCCAAGTAGCTGCTGAAACAGAATTCTAGCATGCCAGTATTTGTGGCTGACAATTTCATTTATGCCAAGCCATATGGGGAAAAGTACAGAAATACGGTCTTACTCGACCAACATACAATTCTTTACAAATGTATAAGAAAGGTGATGGCAATGTAACAATATCAGTTAGAATGTCGAATACAGCCACAAGGACTTTCACCATACCACCGAAATCGATTATATGCGAGATTCAACTATTAATCATTGAGGAACAACCCAAACCAGAAAAAGATGATGGTAAAAGTTTATTAGAGTAAGTCGATATCACCGAAAGTGACCTTAACACTACACATATACAGGTATGTAAACAGTTGATTGTCGGATAATCTGACATCTTCAGTAAAGGAGATCATGATGTAGGTCACACCGATAGAGTGAAACACCGTATAGATTTATATGAAGAGAGACCATTCAGACAGGCATATAGGAGAATACCAGCATCAATGTATGACGAAGTCAGGTCACATTTACATCAACTTATGGACATTGGGATTATTAGACCTTCCCGGTCACTTTTTTCGTCGAATGTCGTTAAGAAGGACACAGAAAATTGAACAATCAGACAAAACGGGATAATTGTGCTCTTCCACGCATTGAAGAATTGTTGGATTGCTGCCGGGGAAGCAAGTTTTTCTCAGTTGTCGATATGAAGTCCGGTTACCACCAAGTAGAAATCCTGGAAGAACACAAGGAACGGACTGCTTTTTCCGTAGGACCGTTAGGATTTTATGAGTTTAACCGGATGCCATTCGGATTGACGAAATCTCCACCAACATATAAAAGACTAATAAAACATTGTTTGGCTGATTACAACTTAAAGATCTGTTGCATATTTATTGACGACATTATCATTTTTGGAAAGACATTCGAAGAGCACTTAGAATTTACAGCTGGTATTTCAACGCATCAGAGAGGCTAACCTAAAGCTGAGTCCAAGCAAGTGTGATTTTTTAAAAGGAAGAGAAAGTACATTGGTCATGTAGTATCGGAGAATGGAGTAGAGATTGATCAAGACAAGACGGACAGAATAGTCAACTGTCCTAAACCAGCAACATCGATCTGAAGATGTACGTAGATTTTTAGGTTTCGTAGGATACTACAGGAGATTCATGAAGGACTTTAGTAAGATCAGTAGGCCATTAGCAAATCTTATTCCTACACCACATAAGAAGAACAAGAGAAAAGTCAAGAGTAAGAAGGACTGGATATGGAATGAGGATCAGACATTTCACTTTAAAGGACCATTTTGTTTCCGCACCTGTACTTGGTTTTGTTGATAGTTCGCTTTCATACGAGATACACACTGATACGTCTGGGGAAGCACTTGGAGCAGTTCTGTACCACGAGCAGGGAGGCCTGAAACGTGTTATTAACTATGCCAGTCGTGGTTTTAACAAGGCAGAGAAGAACTATCCGCCACATATGTTGCTGGTACTGTAAAATAAAGTTTAAAAAATGAGATCTTGCAATTTGTTGGTTGAATGTTCCAACAAAAGTCAATCAACAAATTTGCTTACAATGACTACAATAACAAACTTTCTGGTTTTTTTTGCCTCTCCTCATAACAGTTTGAACAGCTGTAAGGGGATCATTCGAGACAGAAGTCAATACCTTGGTGACCTTACCGTTGAAGAAATATGTGAGGAACTTTCAAGCCAAGGTGTAACTGATGTTAATTATTTTAGTTTAAATAATTAAATTAAATGCATATCTGTTGACCTTTAAAACTCCAACTCCTCCTCCATCTATTACTTTAGGCTGCTTCGGAATTAGAGTTGACATGTTTATCCCTAACCAATTTCGATGCTTTACATGTCAAATGTTTGGTCATGGAAGCAAACAATGTCTTGGTACGCAGAGATGCTTCTAGTGTTCTGGCGAAGGACACGAGGGAACAAACTGTTACCCTGATTCTTCTAAACGCGTAAACTGTGGTGAATTTCATTTTTCATCGTCCAGGGACTGCCCTGTTTACCTTAAAGGAAAAAAATATTATTAAAATTAAAACAGAAACATCAGTTAACCAGAAGCTAAACAGATAGCTTATGTTTCGAATGATCTCCTTGTTTCAAACAGACCATCGTACGCCAGCAAAGTTGTCCGCTCATTCAGTCACGAGAATACATATACTTGCGTGATTTGGCCAATTGATGCGGACACATTTTAAATGTTGCCTGTTGAACCAGATCCAAACGATAAAATATTAATTCCAAGAAAACCAAAAACTTCCAAAACCAGTACCCAGTCAACTCAATCTTCCCTACAGAGCTCACTTTCATCACCAAAAAAATGAAAAACAAGAATGTGTCCTCAGTACACGAATGCCCCACTCGCACTATCATTTTCTATGTTCAGTGGACCGTGAAATTGGGGTAAAATCTCTAATTTGGCATTAAAATTAGAAAGATCATATCATAGGGAACAAGTGTACCAAGTTTGAAGTCGATTGGACTTCAACTTTATCAAAAACTACCTCGACCAAAAACTTTAACCTGAAGCGGGACAGACGGACGAACGAACAGACGAACAAACGAACGAACGGACAGACCAGAAAACATAATGCCCCTCTACTATCGTAGGTGGGGCATAAAAATCAAATAAAAAAGAAACAGCTAAATCAGACAGTTGGGGCGGTGAATCTATTTGGGATCTTCCAAGTGACATAGATGATTCTTCCACCTCAAATAGTCTTCCTTCATCTGCATCTAAGAAGTTATCTTCTTCATCCAGTACAAAGTCTACTAGAGCCCCATCTCCTCTTCGTTCTCCCCAAAAAAAGGATGCCCAAAAGAAGCCAGTAAATACATCCTTTCATAGGTCTTCTTATTCGAGGTCAAGGCGGAGTAAAAACAGCTTTATAATCGATATATATTCCACCTAATTCGGTTATAGATAAAGCAAAACTCAAAAACCTCACTGATCAATTACCCTCACCATTTATACTTATGGGCGACTTAAATGCCCACAATCCATTATGGGGTAGCAAGACTCATAATGACAAAGGTAAGATCATTGAGGACTTTGTCTCTCAAGAAGGATTATGCATTTTTAATGATGGATCTAATACTTATCTTCATCCTGGAAACGGGTCTTAAAAACATATCTTTTAACTTTTAGAAATCCAAATCCTCCTCCATCTATTACTTTGGGTTGCTTCGGGATTAGAGTTGACATGTTTATCCCTAACCCAATTCAAATCTTTACTTGTCAAAAGTCACCCCCCCCCCCAAGATTATCAAATGGTCGTCCCTTTATAATGTCAAACATGAATTAAGTTTAAGTGCATAAAAGAACCAAAATAAAAGCAAAAGTTACAGCTAAGGTAATCTATGCCTCGAGATGGCATTGTCGTTTACTATAGTGACTATAGTGAGTAAAATTAAATGCACGAAACTGCTTTTTTTTATTATAATATAATGAAATGACCTATGGTATCGTCTTGTTAATGTCTTGACAACTACAAGGGTTATACCATATGAAGAGTTAGGTGTTACCTGTAAACTTGTTAATTACCCCGACCATACCCCATACGGGTATGGTCGGACCATAGGAGTATATACCCATATGGTCATGACCATACACGTATGGTCCAGATACTGATATGGTCCGGAACAGTTATATAGGAGAAAAATCCGCTGCTGGAGTTGAGATGATTTATTTATAATGATTTTTTGGAATGCATTTTATTTAATTCTTTATAAATTGAGTATCGTACAAGATGGTTTAACTGCCAATAATTACCTCAGATAAAACTGAGAATGGAAATGCGGAATGTGAAGGAGACAACAACCCGAACAAAGAACAGACAGCACATGTTAACTGCAATCTCGAGTTATAAAAGATCTAACAGTAACAGCGGATTTGGCACCTAAACAAGGGTTAAGCACCTATGAAACAATCATATTTGTTTCCGGTGCCAAAATTGCAGGGAAACGCTATATTTCTTGAATTTACATGTCTGTAAATGAGGCAGTAACATTTTACTCAGGCCGTTGATAACAAGCAACCACTGATTAAATTTGGAATCCTATCCCATGCATTTATTTATAAGTAAAAGGCGCCACTGCATTTGAAATAATTCTAGTAAGATTCCTCTTAAGAGAAACGAGCCATTTCCAGAACACGACAACGTTTTCAAAGCACCAGAACATTGTGACCAGTGCTGTGCTGTAACACACACTAAGGAAAATAAGGTGAAGACCATTGAAAGCAGCAGAGATAATAGCAAAGTGCTCACGGCATCAATTGTCTTGTCGACATTAGAAGGTTAATTGTGATAATGCGGAAGAATATATTGAATTGCAATACAGAAGCACCTTTCTAAATAAGTATTGAAATGATTATAATATTATTAGAAGGAACACTACACACTTTGGAAATAACCCTCAAATTAATCTAAGACGTACACGTTTTCAATGTGTAATGGCGCTAATTAGAGTTATCTTTTTTTGTACAATAATGTATTTCACCTCGGTATAGGGGCTGACTGATATGTCGATACTTAATACCAATTTATAAAACATGTATAATAATGTTTGAACTTATGATTGAGCATTCAGAGCACTTTGCCTTTGCATTTCTATAAGTCTTATATGATCGAGAGAGAAAAGCAATAGATCCAATACCAATCGCGCAAGATATGCCTATGCTCACAGACCCGAATTATAGGGATCGTGATTCCTCGTCGTCCCGTATTGCAAATTTAAATCTATTTTTTTCCAACAACTTCAAGTGTTACACTCTATATAATTTGCCCAAAGGGAAACACCTTCTGTAACAATTCTGTTGCAATCTCTAGCCATGTCATTTGTAGTTTTCTTGTCGAAATATTAACTAATATAGAAACACTGTTAATTCATCTTTTCGAATGTGTAGGCAAAACATGTTTTTTTCCTGTACATAATTTGCAAAGACACATTTCAATTGAAATGTTCATTTTGTGTCATTTATACAAGTGATTTTATAAATTTCGTTTCATCAACAGCAAAGTCATCAAATACTATGACGGATGTGACAATGGGATTCTACACATTCTCTTGAAAAGTCTGTATGTCCAAATGACATATTTTTCTGTCATCGTTTAAAGATGAATACCACAACTTATTATACTTTAATTTAGCTTGTTTAGAATAAATCTTTTCAAGTTTGATATCATATTTAAAACTTTTGATAAATCTATGTCTAACTATTTTGCTAATGAACTTAAGGAATTAAACCAACTTTTCTTACTATGGTTTGATAAGGATTTTGATACAAGAAAAGCTTCAGACAATGATTTAACCTCTGTTCTTGTTAAACGTGATAAGTATAACTAGAGGCTCTCAAGAGCCTGTGTCGCTCACCTGTTACTGTATTTACTGATGTCAGTCATCTTGGTTGGCAGGTGGGATCATTAGACACTTTTTTTAAAATAGATACCCTAGTAATGATTATGGTCAAGTTTGGTTAAATATGGCCCATAGTTTTAGAAAAGAAGATTTTTGTACAAGTTACAAAAATGACGAAAAGTTGTTCAATATTGAATATAAAGGGCAATTACTCCTTAAGGGGCCCTCTAACAATTTTGATCATGTTGACTTATTTGTAGATCTTACTTTGCTGAACATTATTGCTGTTTACAGTTTATCTCTATCTATAATAGTATTCAAGATAATAACCAAAAACTGCAAAATTTCCTTAAAATTACCAATTTTAGGGCAGCAACCCAACAACGAGTTGTCGGATTCATCTGAAAATTTTGTGAGGGGGTATATCTTAATCTGATGGACATTTAAATATTGACAGATTTGCCCTAAATGTCTTAGTGTCAAAGATATAAATCAAAAACTGTATTTTACCCCTATGTTCTAATTTTAGCCATGTCGGCCATTTTGTTTGGTAGGCGTGGTCATCGGACACATTTTTAAAACTATATACCACAATGATAATTATGGCCAAGTTTGGTTAAATTTGGCCATGTAGTTTCAGAGGAGAAGATTTTTGTATAAGTTACAAAAAATTACGAAAAGGTGTTAAAAATTGACTATAAAGGGCAATAACTCCTTGAGGGGTTGACTGACAATTTTGGTCATTTGACTTATTTGTAGGTCTTACTTTTAACCTCATTGGCCAATTAACTTGGGCGGAAGTCCATGTGATTCTGTCTCATTTGTTTAATATCCACTGAAGAGAGCAGACTGCTCAGGCCAAGTTGGCAACATACTTCATAGGAAAGGTATATATTTTTTATTTTAAAAGGCAAGAGGCCATATGATATAAGAATGACAAGAGGTCATATAATTTGAGAATAGCAATAGACATAATACATTTTTAAATGGGCAAGAGGCCATGAGATGTGACACTGGAAAAATGGCGAGGGCCAGGGAGATGGTTTGATTTATTTGGAGATGGTAATATTTATTATTTGATAAAGCAAGAGGTTTTGAGATATAATTGGAGAATAATGACAAGGGTTATAAGGTTTAATTTGAAAAAGTAACCAGGGCCAAGGAGATATAATAAATTTATAGATTGGCCGGAAAGCCCGACACGAGGTCGAGTGCGAAATTAATTATATCTATAGGGCCAATATTTTTTAACATTTGTATTATATTTATATTCTAAACTGGTTGATAAGATATGTTCATTTTTATAGTTTTTTAAGAAATTTAATGATGTATAACGATTTTTTCAACAATCCCGTCGTGGCGAAAGGTGCGCTCGACACGTGTCATCATGGATTTTATAAAAGATTTGATTTATATAATCAAATGATACACTTTTTTTAAAAAACTGTTGTTTGTTTTAATAAGATTATAATGATTAAGTACATTTTCCTATGTTCGTTTATTACGTAGTGGTACTCCAGATAGTTTTTTTAAAAATGCCAAAAGGGGATTTCCCTCAACAGGTGCGCAAGGTCATTTGATGTCTAGACTAGTGTGTAGAGTTGTGTATTTATTTTTCAGATGGTTTTACCCACGTGTTTGAAACGGAGGCACTCATTAAAAGGGGTACGGTCAGTGGCGGCTATTAAGAGAATAAGAGGACAACCACAGGGCTTAAAGGAGTTTGCCGTTTTCAAAAGAATAAAAAATTGGATGATTTATCCATGGATGATCTGAGGCAACAGGTTTGTAGTACTATTAATCATTTCATTGTTTGACTTGATTTATCTTGCCTTTTATTTTAAAATCATTTATAGACAATCATATGCAAGTCAAGTGTTTTGTAATACATAAATAAACAATTTTTATTTAAATTTAGCAAGGTTACTAGTACAAGAAGTAAACAAAAGCTCTGTTGAGTTTTATTTTTCATTTTTTGTTTTAAATTATTGAATAGGTTCTGGATTTAACTGGTGCAGAACTACAAGATTTACTTCTATTTGCCAATAGAGATAATACAGTTGAAGAAGCCAGGTGGGCCACACATTGTTTGATACTGTATGCAAATGAATACGGGCAACCTAGTGGACAAGATTTAACCCAGTCACAAGATCAAGTAAGTCATTTCTAGTCTTGCACTTTGAATGTTAAGTCTTGGCTGGCATATAAAATTAAATCTATTGAATTTTAGGTATACAATTTTGCACATTGACTAGAATGACAAGCTTAGAAGACAAATCAATGATCAAACTAGAGATAATTTCTAAATATGAAAAATATGTATGCCAATGAGATAATAACCTAAGAAAGTAATTGAACATGCCATCATCTATGGTCTTTGTGTGGCCTTCAATTATGAGCAACAAATTGTACCACATAACAACCATATAAATATATAAAAATTGTCTTGTTGGTTAATACATAATTACTTGTCTTACTGTGACGTAATCCATACTGGTTGAATCCAAGTATATGTTTATTCATATAAATGAAAATATTGATAACACTGTGGTAATTTACATAGAATTTTGATATTAATATTGGTTCACTGGCATTGACTGGTGTTATGTATTGTGTGTTAATAATTATACCGGTTTTGTTTCTGTTTTTAAGACTCCCACTACTAGTAAATGTCAATGTGCAGATGAGTGGTGACATTGTGCAGAGTAGTGGTGACAACAACAACAATGGGACAAATAAAATGAAGAGGGACGATTTGGAAGACATGATTGCTAGTTTAGAGAATACTACAAAAGAAGAAGTTGTTAAGAACTTAAAGGAGAAGGTGAGGACACTTTGTCTGCAAGATAATCCTAGTAATTCACTCATATTACTCACTCTGTAGGAACTTGCCAAAGCTGCAAGACGGGTTAATCATGATGATGCTGATACCTTTGAAGAGTTAACACGTCATGCAAACCGACATCAATTAAAATTAGATATTTCTTCTTTGTGTTTGTCCGTACTGGGTGGTAAGGTTGAGGATGCAATCACAAAAGCTGTGTCAAAATGTTTACAGGAAAAGCAACCTAATAAGGAAACTACTCCAAAACCTGAAGATTCGCCATTTATACCCGCCATACCAGGCTCCTTGTATGTATCCATACAATGCTATGCCTTACTTGCAACCGCCATATCCAGGTGGCTTTAATAATAATTATAAGGGTAGACCCCGAAATTCTGGAAATTTTGGAAATTCTGGAATACGTCTGAGAGAGGTGCTTGTCTGTTTTGCGAGAGTACAAGTCATCAGATAAGAGACTGTGACAAAATGAAGGCTGCAAAGGGAAAATAATGTTTTTTCGTATATTTGTAAATGTTCAACTAGTTGGGGAAGTTAATTTATTGTGAAATATTCAGTTTTTTATTTTATTTTTCTTTATTTGAAATGTCTTCATTTACAATTCAAGGGTCACTGATACCCTAGTGGTTCTACATGTTCCACGTGGATTGTAGGTGAAGGGGTTTCTCCTTTAAGTGCTCTTATGTTGGTTCTTGGATATAGAGAGGTTTTTTTATTTTTCTCTTCAGAATAGTAATACATTGGGAAGTTTAAATTCATTCAACATTCATGTTCCAGAATGGGAAATGGAAAGTGGTTTTAATCCCGAAAATGTACAAGTACGCCAAAAACCAGCATGGGTAACACTTAGAGGTGAAATTCCGTCACTTACAACGCACGTTCCTTCGGCTGAAGAAGTTCTGAATGGTGCATGTGGTGTTCATTTTGACAGTGGGACTTCTCCTTTGCGTGATCCTGATCTTTTTCTAAGCGGTCAGATTCATCACCATTTGTCTAACTGGAAAGATATTCTAGAAGGGACAGATGATAAAGATATACTAAAATGGCTTATAAATGGGGTTGATGCTACAGATTTTTTCAGACACTTTAAAGGAAATTTTAAGGGTCGTTTTTATGATTCGGATATTCCTCCAAATCAATATTTTCAAAATTCAAAAATTTGTAAGCAACATGTTGATTTTATTTCAAAGGAATTATGCGAGAAAATTGCTATGGGTTCAGTTAAGCTGTTGGGAGCGGTTGGTGAATGTGAACCCCCTAGAATAGTAATGCCACTTACAGTCGAACCCAGCAAGTCACGTTTATGCCATGATGAACGTTTTTTTTTAAATTTGTGGGTAAAAGATTTACCATTTCATCTTGAAACTTTGAAAGATATTCCTAGATTAGTACAAAAAGATGCATTAATGGTAACATATGATGAAAAGTCAGGTTACGACCATGTTAAACTTAGTCCAGATTCATTTACATATTTTGGTATTCAGTTTGGGGGATTTAACATGACTTACACAACATTGGCCTTTGGTTGGAAAGCAAGCCCATTCATATACCAGTCAATAGGGATGTGTGTAACATCATATTTAAGAAAATTAAATGTACTGAATACATTATATATTGATGATAGGTTTTCAGTAATTCGAGGGGGCCCATTGCAGTCGAGTGAGGAGAAAGAGTTTGAAGGTAGGAGGTTGGTTTATGTTATGCTGGAGGTTTTGACAAGGTTAGGGTATACTCTTTCGCTTAAGAAGTGTTCATTGATTCCAGAATTTTGTAAGAAATTTCTTGTTTTTTTCGTTGATTCAGAACAAGCATTTATTTTACCAGAGGATAAGCGGAAAATAATTATTGAGTTGCGTGAATTTATTTTGTTGTCTAAGGAGGTAGACTTAAGAACTTTACAAAGATTTTCTGGAAAGTGTATTAGTATGCAATTAGCGGTACCTGGCTGTAAGCTTTTTTGCAGGGTTGTTAATGCTGCTATATCTGTGTGTACTAAATGTAGTAGACCTGTTAGGGTATTTGGACCTCTTAAAGAGGAGATTGAATATTGGAAATTTTTGGACAAATGGGAAGGCTTCTCAAAATGGAGACCAGAATTTCATAATAAAATCGACTTGGTTACAGATTCTTCAGGTTATAGATATGGGGCACTTGTGAAGTTATGTGAAAAGCATTTGAGTATGGGTGATTATTGATCGGCTGATGATACAAGACCTATTCATGAAAAGGAGGCTGAAGCCATTTTGAAGGTATTGCAATCTTTGGGTAAATCTTTATAAGACTCTCGGGTTGATGTATTAACTGATAGCATGGCGGTTATAGGAGCCTGGAATAGTCAAGGCAGCAAATGTCCGGCCTTGAATTGTATTATGAAGGATATATTTCAGTTGGTCGCTGGGCAAAATGTTGATTTGCATTTAAGTTTTGTTCCATCTGAACTGAATAAGGCTGATGGTCCTTCTAGAATTTTGAACACGGTTGATACTATGTTGAGTAATGCTTCATGGGTTTTAGTTGATTCTCGATTTGGTCCACATACTGTTGATCTTATGTCCTTGGACTCGAATGTAATGCGATCAGTAGACAGTAGGCCACTTAGACATTTTACCCCATGGTTAACACCAGAAACCTCTGGTGTTAATGTGTTTTCCCCAAGATTTAAAGGCAGAATCTAATATGTATGTATATCCACCCTATGTATTGATTTTTCCTTTACTATGTTTTTTGAAGGAACAGTCAGTTTCTTGCACAGTTGTGGTACCTGAACTTTATCCAGTTCCTATGTGGTGGCCAATGTTGACTAGTTGTTCATCAACCTCCATTCTTCTAGGAGCTAGGGGTCAAAAAGGTGTTGTCAAAGCACCTTCAAAGAAAGGCTTTGTTATTGATGAATTTGGTTTAAGATGGCCATTGTGGGCATTCAGGGTTTCTTTTTCATGATCTTATTTTTGTTTATATTTCATGTGAAGTAATACAGGTGAACTTAAAATGAATTAAATGTTTTTTTGTTTAATTTTAATGTACCAGTGTAGCTTATCTTTTCATTTATGAAAAATATGTATATTATTATTAGGTAATGCATGTGCATTGTATTTAAGTCCTATTAAGATATTTTCAATTTTTAATTGTAAATCTTTTTGTCATTGACCTAAAAATGGACCTTATATTGTCATTGCAGATAGATAGTGATATTGATTTGGAAAAAAATGAGGGAAGAATGGACGAGTTAGATAAACGAATAACTTGTTCATCAGGTCACAAGAGGAAGAAAAGTTGTCAAGATTCTTTTCTCCATGATTTAGATTGTAAACATTTGTCAGATTGTACACCTGATGATATTCGAAGATTTTTAATTTGGAAGGATTTTTCTGGTTAAACTACTATTCATGGTGTTCATTGCAAACATTTAGGCCAAAAGGGGGAGTTTGACTGTTTTTGTCCAAAACGACTGGCTTCTGGTACAGTTGAAGGGGTGATTAACCAATTGGTTAATGTATTTGATGACAAGGGCTTTGGGAGATATTGGGACATGTTTTCTAAGTCTGGTAACCCTGCTTGTGCCCCAAAAGTAAAAGAATATCTTAAACTAATTAGGGAAGAACAAGCCAGTGCACATGTATTGCCAAAACAAGCTAAGCCTATATTTTTATCAAAAATTAAGGCAATATGTTCATACATTGATAGGGAAATTAAAAGTCCTGGGTCTGTCATTACGGGAGAGGTATATTCTGTATAGAGATAGAGCTTGGATGAAACTACATTTTTTTGCAAGTGATAGGGCTAGTGACCTTTCTTTAGTTGTTGCTCAGGAGGTAAAAGTATTAAACGATAATAGTGGCTTGGTTTTTCAACATACGTTTGGAAAGACACTTCGAGGTGATAAGGGAAAGAGTAATACATTTGTTAATAAGAAGTGTGATGATTTGTCTATTTGTCCGGTACAAGGTCTGCTTGATTATGTTAAATTTTGCCAAGTAAGCACAGTTGATATGTCAAGTTTAAAAAGTTCGCACATAAATGGCTACAGAAGGGGTTATGGTTACAAGAGCGTAAATATTGTTTACAATTTACCGGCAAGTTTTACCCCAAGATGGTACTCAGAATAGAATCCTATACGGCTTCTGATTGGTTGATACAGGCTTGGAATTACATTTAATCGAAAGCTTATCCAATTAGGTTTAAAAGTTGCCGAAAATCATATTCACATTTTACGAAGTATAGAAAATCCCTTATGAAATTTAAAATGTTGCTGCAGCATTGCCGCAGCGTTGCGGCTTTAAAGCTGCAACCTAATCAGGTTGCCAGAGGATTGTTGCCGGAGTAGTGCCGGATGCTGCTGCTAGCGGCATTGTTCTGGCATCATTGCGACACTAATTCCTTTCAAAATTAATGAGCACCACAATATAGCCAGAAAATTTGATGATGTCATTTCCTGCGTTTTTAGCTATTCCCTGTACTAGTGTGTTAGAAATCCACCATGTTGCTTGTGATTATAATTGTATTGAAGAATTTGGTGTTCTAGCTGTTTTTTTTTTGGAAGATTTGAAGACTTGTAAGTAAACTCATATCAAGTAATTGCATGTATAGAAAAGATCAATCTTGCATTGTGTATGTCAATAACATGGCCTCATCTGAGTTCACTATACATGTATCGGTGAAATTTGTGTTGTTTTTTTTTGCAGCTATTTAATTGCATACTTGTAGTTTGGTAAATAACACAATATTATTTGCTAAACTTAGGGCACATTAAAAATTTTCATTATTTTTTATGCAAATACCGCTGACATTTATTTTATGTCCCTGTGCATACAAACAATTTATAATGCATGAATGCATGTCATATATATGCATTGACAACTTGTTTTTGCCGGCACAATACATTTTATACAAAGCACGGCCTATTCGCAGGTTTTGTCACTAAAATGATGCAAGAATATAGCCGTATTAGCGCCGCAATCATAATGCCAGAAAACTAATTTGCATACGAAATATGCTATAGCCGCATCAGTGCCGCAACATGATGCCAGAATATTACCGCAACGGTGCCAGAATATAGCCGCAATTATGGTGCCAGAATATAGCCGCAATTATGGTGCCAGAATATAGCCGCAATTATGGTGCCAGAAAACTAATTTGCATACGAAATATGCTATCGCTGCATCGAAGCCGCAACAGTTTGCAGCAACAAAGCCGCAGCATATCCATACTGCTGCCGCAACAATGTGCCAGAGGGCTTATATTTCCATAAGGGTTAATATCTTCAATTTCTGCACGTCGGAGCCATTAAAGATATGCCTTTCTCATTAAGCGAAAAAAGAAGACGATTTTTTCAACTGCATATTTAGTCACTTTGAGCCGCATGACCCTATATTTTTTTTTGGTTGTAATGCAACACTGGCATTTCTAGTAACAGGAACTGCCACCCGTTTTTCCCTAGTTTGTGTAGTCTTTGAGAAGAAAAAAAATACGGCACACTAGTGGTACCCTATGGAAAATGCATTACGAATAATTGCGCTCTTGTAACCTTATAAAGCTCCCTTACGATATACTTTATGGTTGTTCATGTTGATAGATTTGACAAAATACTTCTAGGCAGCAGTTTACAAGACATGCAGTGACAATTTTTTTTTACGTCACACAGGTAATGGAAAATAATTTTGTCATTTATAGCATGAGGAGGTGCAGTTAGCAATTTCTAAATGCTAAAATTTAGCAGCTTTGGAAGTGTATACTAGAAAGGAGGAACAGTTAAACTCATAAATCGAAGAGAAATTTTATTTGTATTGTGTTGTTTAAATTGAGAATAATTAATTTATGAAATGAACAACAAGTTGATCACTGAATAACTTGAAACTTATTGTGAGATTTGTTTATTTCATTATATATCTATGATGCTTGTTTAATTCAACAAATAGTCACAGTTTTGATATTTTTATAACTGGTTCTACTTAAATTGTATGGATCTCTAGAATAAAAAAAAATCAACATTGTAAAAATCCTGAAATAAAAAAAATGAAATAAATCATACGCAGAAATTGTAATCATACCTGACTTTTCTCCAATACAGCTCTGATGCGGAGCGTTGTAATGTAAAATCTACTTTTTATCTCACCTGGGCCATAGGGGCGTGAGCTGTTCTCATCACTTGGAGTCCGGCGTTAGTCGTCGTCCTGTGTCCGTCGTTGTTAACTTTTACCAAAATCTTCTCCTCTGAAACATCTGGGCCAAACTTCACCAAAATTAACCACAATCATCATTGGGATATCTAGTTTTAAAAATGTTTCCCGTGACCCGGCCAACCAACCAAGATGGCCGTCATGGCTAAAAATAGAACATATGGGTAAAATGTAGATTTTGGCTTGTAACTCTGAAACCAAGCATTTAGAGCAAATTTGACAAGAGGTTAAATTGTTTAACAGGTCAAGATCTATCTGCCCTGACATGTTCAGATGAATTGGACAACTGGTTGTTGGGTTGCTGCCCCCTATTGGCAATTTTAAAAGAAATTGTGCCGTTTTTGAAGTTGCAAATGTAATCAGAACGAATACACCAAATAATTGTTCCAGTCCCTTCTGTAGATTTGACATTTGACACTTTCATGTAAAGAAATGGAATGATTTGTCAGAGACAAAATTGAAATAAAAAATAAAGAACTCGTTTATGAATTGCAAACCAAATGTTATTGGTTGTTCATATGAAAATTGCATTTTGTATTTCACAAATTAGGCAATTACAGTGATGTTCTTATATATATTTATTTTCTTTCAAAATATAGAAATACTGAACATTTCAAATCAATAGGTATTTAAAAGTATTCAATCAGTATATAATATTTGGTTGTGTTTATTCTTCATTAAAATTTTTTGTTGATTTTGTTGGCATATCAATCTAAAAGGCATATAAGGGGACGACCATTTGATATTCTGGGGGGGGGGCAGGAGGATTTTGAAAATAAATAACTCAGCCTTGATAATCACAAAAATAAAAAAATAAATGGTTTGTTCTGTGGTAGTTTGAAAATAAATTACCTGACTTGCAATGTATTGAAAATCAATAACTCAGCAGGTCTAATGGAAAGTATGAGATGGCACCAGATTAATCATAAATTCATCTTATTTCCCCAAAAAAATCGGGAAACGCTTCCCACTTTTTTAAATTATAATTAAAGTATGCATATTATTTAAATATACTTGAAATGTCTGAAAATTCATGATTGGTTTCATTTAACTTGAGGTATATTGTCTCGGGACACCTTACCTCACTGGGCCGTAAGTTAACTACATTGAGTCAAATGCCTCATGAAGGAAATGTCAAAACCAAACGCTTGTTTCCATATCAATTTGTGTTTACAGCGAGTGCCTTGCAAGAAGCAAGTTTTTCTTTCCTTAAGATGTAGCCCTGATTTTTCAGGATCAATGTTTCTTATTTCTTTGTCTTTTGTTCATTGATTTCTGTATTCTGTTAATGGTGCATTCCTTTTGTAATCTAGTAATTTTGTTAGGAACTTGATCATGAGTTTAAAAAAAAAGCTGCCACAGACTTAACTATGTGAATTCCATTTTTGCTTTATCATGCACATTGGTCTTTTGTAGTTGTTCCTAGAAACTTAAGTCTTACACTGAATCATTACATTTTGCTTTGAGACCAAAACATTGTCAAAAAATTATTAAAACAAAACTTGCATTTTCAGATTATGAAAGAGTCTTCGGAACACACAGAAAGCATGATTTTGCATCATTTGTTCTATAGCTTCTTGGGCTTTCAGTGGCTCCAAAACCCTTAATTTTTTTTTTAAATGAGTTTACTCGAAGATTTTTTGAACAATAGCAGGAGTGAATGTCGCTTCTGCTGGAAAAATCAGCAGATTATGTTACTCCAATAGTTGCTGCAGGCCACTAATTTTGGGCGTTCATTAATGAAATTTATTCAAAAAATGTTCAAATACAGTATTTGAAAAATTTCAGTCAGTAGAAGCTGGAAAGACAGTTTCTCAAAAGGAATATAACACTGAAGATGTTTGGACACATACTGGCAATGGTATCAATGAGTCGGGAGATAAACAACAACGTGTAATGAACTTCATGAAGCAAGCAGCAAACATTGTGGGATTGAAGACAGATTATTCTTTTGCTTTAACGTTCTAGACTGATGTAGTCATTCAGCAGTCGTGGATACATTATTAAAATCCTGGTTTATTATTTCGTCAAGTTCTGAAAACTTATTTAAATGTAGTGTAACATCCCTAACACAAACACAACAGAACACCATAGCCACCACTTTATTCAAACTTATGCCAAATGTTTTAGAGAATAATTATATTGCAACCTACATAAAACATTTTTTTTACTTTTTCGAAAAAGATTATAAATGAAAACCGAATTATTTAACCCCCCCCCCCCCCATGATGATAAAATGATTGGGAAATTAACCAGAGTTATTTAACATTAATCGCAGAGAGGGACTACCAAGCAATTTTTAATTTTACAAATGTAAGGACTTTGTAGCTACATCTGCAAATTTCATTAGATATTATAAATTCTTATTACAATAGATTAACATGCTAAATAATGGTGCAAAAAAATTGTAGCAATGTAACAACAGTCTGTGATGTATCTATATCTTGGGATTTTAATGAGATGTAATGTTTTTTGTCCCTTGTGGTCAAGTTGCACGTTTCTAACCAGATGTGAATGTACATGTTTCCATTTCCTTAGGACACTTCCACCCTAGAGTCCAATCTTCCTTCCTGTTGATGTGTCCAACCCTGTTTATGAATTCTAGGACCTTAATCCTGGCTTTCATGGCTTCTTGTGAATTCTCATTTGATGGTGAGATTACCTTTGCATATGTCTCTGGGTAATTCGACATCCATTGTTCTCACTCAAGAAACTGTATGGCATGAGCTCTATTTTGCTCGACCGAAAGCCGTTTCTGTGGGTAGTTGTCTTAAACGTCATTAGACACAGCCAACACTTCACTTCATTTTGCGATGATGGTCTCATTCTGAAATTAAATCCTCTATTATAAATCCCTTCAACATACAGCATATAATACAATACAATACACAATATTTTGTAGTGCTACTATATTTGCTTGTAAAGAATCTGACTGAACAAAGTGTGTTTCTTTAAATTATTTTTTTGTTAAAAAATGCACTATTTAATGAAAATATATTGCAAAACATAGTGACTGATACATTTAGAAGATAAATGTATACAATATCTAAGTAAACTTAATTAAGAAGATGTGTGATGTAATGTTTATATGATTTCAAGATAGGTTTACTCAGAAACATTGGTACACAATATTAAGAGGGATTTGAATCTTGGTGACTTTTGAGGCTCTGCTGTCGATGTAAGCGGCGAGGAAGAATTTCTGTAGTAAATTTAAAATCGGAGAGTTCTTCAGGGATATTCGTACCTTTTCTCATATTGGTTAAAATAGGTGTATTGTTTTCTATCTTCTGTTAGGATTTTTTCTAGTGTAACTGGTGGCAGCAGTCTTTTCATTGTACACGACACCACACTTGTTACATTTAATGATTACCAGGTGTATTTTTTCTGTAGCAACTTGGGTAAATAATAAGAAAAAGAAAAGATTTAATTTTCAAAAATTCAAAGATTATGATTGTATACCTTTAATGAATAATCAATCAATCATCGACTCTTTGCCACTTAAGAAATTAAGGCATCTTAACTTTGAAATTCATTTTTTTTCAAAAACTCTTCTACATCACGAACGCCTCTGTCTACAACCATGACATCCTCGTGCATCTATGTATTAATCTCATCAGCATTGAATATTTTATAAATATGACCATATCAATGCTAATTGGTGTCAGACTGGGCTTGTGATACCTTCGGGGTGATAAATTTCCACCAACAGTGGCATCGACCCAGTGGTGGTAAATTAACTCACCATAGATACTAGGATTAAAATTTATATGTACGTCCGTTTCGTCTACAAGACAAGCCAAATAAAGTAATAGAGCATTGAGTACCGAAATTTTTGCCAAATACAGCTAAGGTAGTCTATTCCGGAGGTAGAAAAGCCTTAGTATTTCAAAAAAAGTGTTGCAAACAGTCAATATATAACTATGACCATATCAATGATAATTCATGTCGGCACAGACGTACTAACTACTGGGCTGGTAATACCTTCGGGGAAATAATCCCAACCAACAGTGTCATCGACCCAAATAGCACCAAACGTAGTTTATGGATTGATGGCACTGTAATATAAGGTTACCAGTGTGTGTGCTTAGTGACCACCAAAGCAGACAACAGATATGACCACATGATGAGTATGTCCGCTTAGCAGCAAGAGGGTTAAGGAAAGGGCACAACCTGAATAACATGTAACTTACCACTTCCAACAGGTATCAAATATTGATACAGGTAAATATTTCTTTTGATGTATTGAAATCAATGGCTCAATCTCCTTTACACTTTGGTGTGTGGACTGGATAGGCACACTTCAAACTGTTTGTCTTCCAATAAGTTCCAAGAGAATCTCTATGGGCTTTGTTAATAAGTAGCAATTGCCTGCAGGCTGCATCTAAAAATCCGGCGTGATACAGTATCAGATCCTGCTCATTTACATTTTCACCTGTTGTTCACACTTTAAGATATCTTAGTTGAGTTGGGCAACAATATCTTTCTGGCAGTCAAGAAAGTGGATAATATGGCCAGATCAGTCTAACCTGCTGAAACTGCAGGAGTCATTTTCCCCTCCATTTTTCTTGTAAGTTGTATACAAATGCAGTCCATGAATCCGCAGTATATATATTTTTTTAATTTGTCTTTTCAATAAAAAATAGTTTTATCACAGTGTTTAAGTGTTTTCTCCAATATTATAATTGATTATCATTGATAGAATATTAATTGTAATATTTTATTGAAAAAATAACATATTCATTGAAAATGTTCCCACTGATATCCAAGTAATCCAGATACTAGTTTTATGATAAGTTTCAATAAAAGAAATAGGCAATAATATTGTAGATCTTAATACTTTCTTAGCTTAGGAGTATGCATTACTCATTTATCTCAATATTGAAACAATTTTTACTTTTTAAATAAATGTGGAACAAAAAAGACACAATTTTAAAAATTGCACATTTGATATTGATTGTTGGTTGCTTTACGCCGCATTATCACAACAAGGTTATATCGAGGGGAGAGCGAATTAATTTTTTTTAACAATTCAAAGAATATTCTTAAAATTAGACAAAAAGGTCCTTCAATAAAATAAAATTCTAGATTAAAGCAAATTGATTGATTGATTGATTGTTGGTTGCTTTACGCCACATTAGCAGAAAAAGTCTATATCGCGGCGAGAGCTAATTCGAATATTTTTACAATTTAAAGCATATTTTTAAAATAAGTCCTTCAAATCATATACTAAAATTCTAGCCTAAAGCAAATTGATTATTTCAAATCAACAGTAAGATAACGTGATAAAAATTAACAAGAGGCTCACAAGAGACTGAATCGCTCACCTTAATTTTTTTGGTTAAATATCTCATCAATGATTATTTTGGCTTTTCAATTTATTTAAATGTTCTTTGAATCGTCCTATTTTCTTCAAAAGCAAAAAAAAAATAATAATTTTCTCCTGTACAATTTTAGCCATAGGAGCTATGTTTCTTGACATACAAGGAACTAAAATATAAAATGTATACTAGATACTCTGAAACTCATTTAGCCTAAGTTTGGCTAAAATTGATACAGCAGTTTCAAAGGAGAAGATTTTTTAAAGTAAGTCAACATGATGAACAAATTGTAAAAAAACAACTTTAAAGGGCAATTACTCCTTAAGGGGTCAATTGACAATTTTGGTCAAATTGACTTATTTGTAGATCTTACTTTGCTTAACATTTTTGCTATTAACAGTTTATCTGTATCTATAATAGTATTCAAGATAATAACCAAAAACTGCAAAATTTCTTTAAAATCATCAATTCAGGGGGATTATACCTGAAAAACCAGTTAAAAAAATTGGACTGCCACTTGAAAATGAGGGAATACTGAAAAGGAATATACATTGTGCCTTGCATCAGGCCACCGACGGATCCCTCAAGGAGTTGTTGCAAGGATTCCTCACGTGCAAAGAGCGTGACACCCTTTTTAAATAAGGCATCGGATCTCGACCGGACGTGGCTGCGAACTTGATACATCCCGTACAGCCAACGGACGCTCCACGTCTGCAACCGTTTTACTGCCGGTCGATTGCTGTGACCTACATGTTTTACTTCAGTATATACATTAGCAACCCACCAGTCTTAATTTCCTTTCATCGGATTAGATATAAGCATGCCAGTATTCACCTCAGAAGCTGACAAAACCTTTAAATAAACTTATTAAGAAGGGATATAGTTACGATACTATTGTCACGTCATTAAATATTGCATATTTTGGCGTTAATATTGTTTCATTTATAGGGTCTTGGCATCGGAACTAAACACATTTATTTAAAAACCAGTTGTTGGCATGACACGGGTTATGTTCTTCTCATGTATGTTATGATAGTATGATACTAAACCCCTAACAAGAAGGATTGTGCCTGATACTCATATGATGAAGACATAATATTTCAATCACTTTAATTGAAGTCTGGAGCTTGCATGTCAGTTAACTGCTAGTAGTCTGTTGTTATTTATGTATTATTGTCATTTTGTTTATTTTCTTTGGTTACATCTTTTGACATCGGACTTGAACTTCTCTTGAACTGAATTTTATTGTGCGTATTGTTATGCGTTTACTTTTCTAAATTGGCTAGAGGTATAGGGGAGGGTTGAGATCTCATAACCATGTTTCACCTCGCTACAGGTAGAAATATTGCAGAGGAGTATTCTTATTTCGTAGCACAAAATGCAGTTCCGAACGCGTTGACGTTTAAAATCATTCAAGATTCAGCGCATTTCGATAAAGACATTACACAGATTTACAAAACTTCAAAGTCAAACAATCTCTTTCGTTTCTGATTGATTGATTGATTGATTGTTGGTTGCTTGCTTAACGTCCAGTGGCAAATAGTTCATGCATATTCAGGACGAGAACAAGTTCACAATAAATACAATAGGTAGGTCTTGTCACAAGAGAGGCCATCTTGGATGATGGTTGGGGAAATTTGGACCATTCTGACCGGACGTGACTGCGAACTTGATACATCCCGCACAGCCGAACGGACGCCCCACTTCGGCAAGCGTTTTACTACCGGTCGGGAGAAAACCAAGTGACCATATTTATATTCCCCAGTCACCCTTGGGGGTTCTTTCGTTTCTGAGAAGAATTATCAGTTGTTGATGGTGTACTATTATAATGATCACGAAACGTTATACCTAAAAAGCTTAGAAAAGAAACTTAACAGATAACACACAAGGGCAACCAAAGCTTTATTGAACAGTGGGAGTTCAGTTTTTCAAAAGGGGAGGACTATATAATGTTCGTTTACATAGTGAAGGAAGGTAAACGGACTAAAAGTCACAAAAATGTCAATTGATGGTGCTGTGCCCAAGGTACCGTCCATGAAGATGGTGCCAGCTGTAGCAAGGAGTCTAAGGTTGTCATATGTTGCAAAGGCTACGACTCTGGAGTTGGAATCTGTACCATTATCATAGAATAGGAATGGTTGCGGGTCCTCATCTACAGTTGTGGATAAATTTGATGGAATGGTGAGTTCTGATAATGTTGATTGACTAGGAAGGATTGGTCTATGTCGACGAATTGATCTTTTGCAATTGTCTTCAGCCGGTAGCATGGCTTAAACTGTGAGAGGTATAGGACAGACATTCTGCAATGATCTGGCTTAGTGCATTATGAGTAGATAGTGCTCTCTGTTTCATGTTGCTGCGAACTTTGGCTAACTGGATTGATGGTTATGTGGTTGACTAGGGATTGGATTCTCATGCTACAGATCTATATTCTTCCTCAGTCATAATAACCATCCATTGAACAAAGAAATAACACGATGGGTGCCGTATACGGTGCAGGAAATGCCTACCCTTCCGGAGCACATACTTTCACTCCCGGGTTTTAGTGGAGTTCGTGTTGTGTTCTTATTCTTATTTATAACTGTTGATGTAAATGTCCCTTGGTTTTGTGAGTCTTTGTTCACTCCTTGGATTTGATTGTTATTGTCTTTGGAGGAAATAAACAAACATTATTAGGGTATTTTTGCTTGTTGACCACATGTGATTAGTATACATTTTTGGTAACTCATCAGTTTGTTGGTCCTTGACTATGTTGTTCGACAAAATGAACGATAAATTCCGTTCATCAATTACTTGTCCTGCAATAAATCCGCAGAGAGAGTGTAGGATAGCAAGTAATAGGTATGAGAAATGTTTTTTTACGTCCCACAGGTGTTAATGGAAAATAAATCTGTCGTTTATAGTTATTTTCCGTCGTTTATAGTACGGTAGAAATTAGAAAGGTGTAAGTACTTCATAAGATACCCTACGAGTTTGTTGATGTCTGATTGATGGAATCAGTGTGGACTGAAACTTATTAGTCACTATCGATGTTCTGGATATTCTGAGGCACAGGTTTAGTTGGCTACGTTTTTATACGACCGCACATTATTGGGCGGAGTCGTATAATGGTATGTGTTCTACAGAAATCTCAAATAAAAAGAAGAAAGGTGCTTTGAAATACCCAAGACATATGTTTTTCACACAAAAATGTTTTACGGCAATTAAAAGTAGGAGTAATTACCTGCAACTGTCAAATTCAAGGGAACATTCAAATTCATTCTTTGTGTCCACAATAGTAAATTGGAACCATCTGGAAGACACCATTGTTCGCGCAACAATTGTTGAGAGCTTTAAATCTGCTCTCGCGAAACGTCAATAAATCGACGGCGCCTTCACTCCCGTTGTATAAAAGCCAGAATTGGTAGCTGCGACGTACCCACACAGATACAGATATATTTTTTTCGACATATTTTCGTACACAACCGGATGTGATGTACCATGATTTGGTGGTATTATATCTGGTGGTTATATTTATAAATTTACTGTTTACAAATTTTTGAATTTTTTGAAATACTAATGCTGTAAGTGTTCTACCTCAGGCATATATTACCTTAGCTGTATTTGGCAAAACTTTAAGGAATTTTGGTCCTCAATGCTCTTCAACTTCGTACTTTATTTGGCATTTTTAATTTTTTGGGATTCGAGCGTCACTGATGAGTCTTTTGTAGACTAAACGCGTGTCTGGCGTATATACTAAATTTAGTCCTGGTATCTATGATGAGCTTATTTACACCTTAATCATTTTACATTTCATTTCTTTTTCATTGCGCATTCTTTTGATAGTTTGATCAACCTACCATTTTTTTTCTGAAAATGTCATGTACCAAGTCGGGGAAAATGGCCATTGTTATATCATAGTTGGTGTTTGTGTGTGTATCATTGGTACTTAAACCTGGTGCTCTTTCGTCATTCTCAGGGGTGAAGTGATTTTTTAACAATCTTTGTTGATCAACCTGATTTCCGGTTGAGACAAGATCAGATGTCTCATCCATGTCAAGCTGTGCATTCATTTTCGGTGATTTCTTCCCCTGCAGTCTTCACATATATTTCTTTTTGATTTGGGTGCACTTTCATTTTTTATGAGCTTTGGCGTTGGTTTTCTTCTGGTTCTTATAAAATATAGAAATGTTTTTTAATCAAACGATTTTAATTTTATCACGTTATCTTACTGTTGACTTTTATTTGTAAATAATTAATTTGCCTTAGTCTAGAATTTTAGTTTATTTAAGGATCTTTTGTTTTATTTCAAAAATATGCTTTAAATTGTAAAAATACTCAAATTATCTCTCGTCGCGATATAACCCTTTTGTGCTTATGTGGCTTAAAACAACCAACAATCGCTCTTCTTGTTTGTTTCCTTGCATTTTTTTAGACTCTTGTTTTTTTTTCTCGTTTTCTGTTTATCTTTTATCTTCCCCCCTTAAACTGGGGCTTAAAACCCACTCCTGTTCTTTCATGATGGCCTTGACTTTTCTCTTTTCTTTTACATTGTCTTGTATAGTCGTATTCGGTTTGCATGATTACAGGCCTTGAATGATATTCTGGTGGCTTTCACCATCCGCTTTTAATGTGTTGATAATTTTTACAGCCTTATTTGCAAACAGGGTCTGATCTTTCTCATTGTCTGAAGAAACCCAAAAGTTCAGATCTAAAAAACGTCATTCTTATGATGGGCCAATTGAATCATTAGCTATTGGTGAACCCAGTGCTGCATGTTTGGTTATATATTAAATTCTTTATTTAGGCGCCATTTGAAGCACGTCTCGGGGTGCGAGTTTCTCGCTTTATTGAATACCCATTAGTGGCCTTCGGCTGTTGTTTGCTCATTGTTTGGGTTGTTGTCTGTTTGATAAATTCCCATTCCATCCTCAATGTTATGTGTATATCCACATTATGTAGCAATGATTTCACTTCCAACAAAGTGTATGTGGATGATAAGCAATAAACACCATTTGGGTATTAGTTTAATAATATCTACACATTGATTTCTTAATGAAATTTCGGACTTTATGTTGCTATTGGCTATTAGTTTATGCACTCTGAACTGAGAAGCAGTTGTTGAATCACACATAATTCTGTCAATTGAAATATGTGAGACATGAGGTGGGAGCCTATTAAGACAATGGTTCACTAACTATCTTGGCCTGTAGAAACATTGCCACACTTCGATTGTACTGGTGAATTTCATCAAAACAACAAATATTTATTTTTTATACCTGTAAAACGAATTAAAATTCACCGTTCACTTTCAACTCTTTGTTCTATTTCCCAACCACACTGATGAATTTGTCATCCTTCAAAATAGATGCATGCAAATATGATGTTTACAAGTTCCAATGGACCGGCATTTTAGATTTTAATATACTTCTAATGGCGTCGATATCTGTGCGTCTTAAGGATATGCTGCAAATCAATATAAACAAAAGTTAATTTTATAGCAAATCTGTTATATGATTTTCTGATGTGATAAAAAAATAATGTAATAGCTAGTTATGTTTCATTTTCATATAGTTGTATTGTGGACCTGTGAAATTCATTGGATTTTGAATAGCTGTCTTTGTAATCAAATTAAAGTCTTGTTCCAAAGGGACTGATTTCTAATGGAATATTAAATTATTAATGGTCTGTGGAGTTAAAGATTTGCATGTAAATTTAACAAAGACATACATCAAGTGTACTTTGAAGGGGTGTCCGTAAGCTTATCTCTCCTTTGTGTATATTCAGCTTTAGGAAAGTTAGTTTGACAGTTTTCCCAACTTCTATTGGTGTTTCTGCAAGTTGTCTCCACATACTGACTTTAACTTCCCCAGTACCGTGCTGGCTGTATATATATCTGGTTAAGCTTGATTGTTTCCTGTGTTCTTTGAGTATCTCTTTCTAAGACAGCATCCACTGTAACAAAATAATCATAGATTACATACTCTGTTTATACCTGTCCTCCCCCCCCCCCCCCAAAAAAAAAAGGGTGACTGAGGAATAGAAATATGGTCACTTGGTCTTCTTCCGACCGGCAGTAAAACGCTTGCCGAAGTGGGGGTTAAGAACCGTTGCAACAACTCTTTGAGGGGTGCGTAGGTGGCCTGTTGCAAGACAAAATGTTTGTCCCTATCCAATATACCCTCATTTTTAAGTGGCAGTCCAAATTTCCACGACCATCATCCCAGATGGCCTCTATTATTTCAAGACCTACCTTAGTATTCATTGTGAACTTGTTCTTGTCCTGAATATGCATGAACTATTTGCCACTGGACGTTAAGCAACCAACAATCAATCCACTGTTTAGACCTACAAAATCAGTATCCTGTATTGAATAATACTGGTTAATGTATATGTCTTATTCTATTATATCAATTATAATTAGCAGAACTTAAAGATAGAAACACCATTGTGTTCTTGCAATATCATTATCATTGAGGGTCTCACTATTCCACATGTTTAAATAAAATAATCTGCGTTCTTTTTCTTGGATGTCCCTTGCAGCATATATAAATATTCATCTTTACCTGCAATGTATGTTTTTTAATGTATGCCTAGCAGGTTTCCGTTCTCTTCGAACATTATAAAGTGTTATCAACCAGGCATACAAGTACATATCTATTCTTAACATGCTCATTTGAAGTTATGAAATGAAATTTGAATTTCTCTTTTTTTAATTATATTTTTCAGGCATCCTTCATTCTTTCTGTCTAAGCACATTTATTTAATAGTCTGCATCCCCAAATATATCTGAACAACCAAATTCAAGTATATCGCCGAAGCGCTAAATCTCTTAATTTTCTGCTGGTTTTTTTTGGGTTTTTTTTTTATTATAAATTCTCTAATACGATATTTAATAGCTGGCTGTAAAAGATAGCCATATCCAATTTATAGCCCTGCTTATGTGTGCACAGTTTCTTCGTGCATTAATGGGCGCACTCCTACATATGACAATTGCCTGTGTCAAATATATTTAGCCTCTGCAGTAACATTTATCTAACATTGTTCTCTACATTTTAAAAATAAATGGACCAGTTTCTCATAGCTGACATGACTGATTTTCTTTGTTCTTCTTTTTAAAAATTCTGTTTATATTTATTTTACTTACTATCGGCATCTGTATCTGAAATCCTTTCCGTCAACACTTTTTATAACATTTTGTTTGTGAGATTGAATACAGGCAGTTGATACTTAGCAGTAAGAACAACTCGTTGACCATCACCCATATCTACTGGTGTGTCTAGATTTCCTATTTAAAAGAAGAGTCCGTTGGTTGTGCAGGATGTAAAAACCCTTGCAACCATTCTTTGAGGGGTCCGTAGGTGGCCAAAGTTTCCCTTTGGACTGTTGCAAGGCAAACTCTCTGTCCCTATCCAATATACCCTCATTTTCCAGTGGCAGTCCAAATTTCCCCGACCATTATCCCGGATGGCCTCTATTATTACCAAACCTACACATTGTGTTTATTTTTACTTGTTCTCGTCCCGAACATCATTCAATATGCCACTGGACGTTAAGCAACCACCAATCAACCAATCATTAAAAGAATCAGTTTGAAAAGCATTATAATTTAATTTTGAAGTTCATCTTGTTTTTTATTCTTTTGTTAGTTTTTAGGGCAATTCAATTGATTTATTGTGTACTTAAGGTTCATGAGTTAACATTGAGTGCACAGTAGTAAAACAAGGCCACAAAGGTTTAATAATTTTAGGCACTACGGTTGAAATAGAATGGTATATAATGAACTAGTACTATCTATGTCCCATGTAGTGTTTATAGTACAATTCGCTCACCAGATTCAACACACAATCAAGGATAATCTCTCTCTGATACATATATATGAGTCCTAAGTACATACATATCCACTTGCACACTTAACACATTAGCAGTTGTGCTGGAAATCACAAAAACATAGTGAAGGTTTGCAACTTTATATTGATACAGTTAGTCCCCAGAACTTTTAAAACATAATCTATTTACATATATACATCAGTACTTCTATTTGTTTATTTAATGGAAATATCCATTTGTATATTGGTGATTTGTGCAAATTATTTGGCCTCACGTAAAGCCATGAGTGAAGTGATGGTCAATATCATTGAATCTCTATCTATGTCAGGTTTTTGGATGTGCAGTATAAAGACAAATACCGCATCCAAATCACTCATTTCATGGAAAAAAATTCTCAATTTAAAAAGTCCCCAAGGGTGACTGGGGTATAGAAATATGGTCACTTGGTCTTCTCCCGACCGGCAGTAAAACGCTTGCTGAAGTGGGGCGTCCGTTTGGCTGTGCGGGATGTATCAAGTTCGCAGTCAAGTCCGTCAGAAGGGGACGTTAAATCCGATGCCTCGTGTAAAGAGAGTGCCACGCTCTTTGCACGTTAAGAACCCTTGCAACAACTCTTTGAGGGGTCCGTAGGTGGCCTGTTGCAAGGCAAAATTTCTGTCCCTATCCAATATACCCTCATTTTCCAGTGGCAGTCCAAATTTCCCCGACCATAATCCTAGATGGCCTCTATTACAACAACCTACCTATTGTATTTATTGTGAACTTGTTCTCGTCCTGAATATGCATGAAATATTTGCCACTGGACGTTAAGCAACCAACAATCAATCAATTAATCAATTTAAAAAAAAAAAAAAATGAGTGACATTAAAAAAAAAAATAATTTGAAAGTTTAAGGCTTATAAATGCTTTTGTTGATCCATGGATCTATCTCCTTGCTAACAAAACAAATATCTTACAGTTGCAATGTCTAATAGGATGAACTGTGCTACAGAGCTTTCTTTTAAAGGTTTGGAAATTCCCATTACAAAGATTACTATTCACCATGACATCTTTGGCTTTCGAGAGCCTCTATTTTTAATTTCAATAGATGCCATACCTGTCTATGGGATTGAAGCCAAGGATATTCTTGTATACCTTCTTACTATGTTCAGATTCGGGCTTCTTCTACTAGGAAATGACAGGTCCAGAATTTTAAGGTCTTATTTTCTCCATTCCCTTTTTACCAGTAGTTTGCTTAAAATCAAAAGGAACAAAATGGTAAGCTGTGAATATTGAACCTCTTCTTGAACCATGATCTAATTACTTCACCGAAATTTAACTACTAGTAATGAAAATAAAATTACGATAATGCAGGTTAGGTGGATCTATTTTCCTCTGTAGAAGTGGTCGAAACCACTGCTGGTGGAGATTTAGTTCCCCGAGTGTATCACAAGCCCAGTAGTCAGCACAAAGTGCTAACATGTATTGTATTGTCATTGATATGGTTATAATTATAAATTTACTGTTTAATTTTTTTTTAATTTTTTTTTTAAAACGTAAGGCTTTTCTACCTCAGGCATAGATTACCTTAGCTGTATTTGGCAAAACTTTTAGGAATTTTAGGAATCAGACACCTGGAAAAAAGTACTGTTTACTGTTTAAAATTACAGGTAAAACTAAGGATTATATCAATGATGTTTAGTAAAAAAAAATATCCAGAAACAACAAAACAAAATTTGAAAAAAAGTGTTGCTAAACTTTTTTGGCTCAGTATATAATTATATATCAACTGGCATATCCTCTTGTTTGACAGTATGTTTGTTAGCTATTAAACTGCTTCGTTATTGATTTGGGCTCTGATGGAAATTTGTCTTATTTGGAAGATATTACAAATGTTATTTCAATTGACCGGGTGGACCTTGCGATTTAAGTTGCATTAAGACAGTCTATTTGAAGATGTGCGTGATAAGGATGGTTGTCGTTCTAATCATTATTGATTTTTAATTAACTATCAGTGTCATCAAAGGAATTCACAAAATAATTACTGATGAGTTTATCCTATAGATGGACAAATCTATTATGAGCGATCCGGATAAACCCTCAAGTGAAATAAATCGAGTAATTCTATGTAAAAATATTACCTTTGTTTTGTTCCCTTTTATTGAAACAAATGAACCCACTGGTAGAAGCTTGGCCTCAGCTAATGGCCTGCATGGTGCTGTGACCTCTAATGGCATACCATTCATAGCATCTTCTTTGATGTGTTGCGGAATTTCCCCAAAACCTCCCGTCAGTGACTTTTTGTAGCACTGGTTATTATTATTGTTTCATCCCTGTATATATAATTTCTTAATATGAATTTCCTGTCTTCATGGAGTTAAGCTGTTCTTCATCGTACACAATAGCCTTGACTGCTGATGAAACATCTCCATAATTGTCCACGATTTATCTTTTTCCTTCCTTTTTGTATTTCTTTGTCGGGGACACTGTCATAACTTTCACTTTCAGAGGTGTGGTATATGGAACATTTCCTTTATTTTGGATTTAATCTTTAATATATTATTCATCTTGCAGGTTTCTGGAAAAATAAATATATAAAAAAAAGACATATTGGTTAACAATCTACATAAATGTAATTAGGCATTGTTAGCATACTTTTTATCAAAATTAATATATTTAATATAGCTTAATTATCACATGTTCATTTAGTTAAGGCAAGTTTTATCAATTCACTTTTTCCCCCTTATAGAAGTATTTATTTTTGAATTTTTACATAATAATATTTGGCAAATGTAATTGTTGACAACACTTCAACTGAAGGAAATGATAGAAGGATTTCATGGGTTCATTTTCGATAAAAAGTTTACCTTTCTACCTCATATCAAAATGTTAAAATCGAGATCTTTAAAAGCATTAGATATTTTAATATTTGTCTGCAGTACTGACTGGGGTGCTGATCGCAACATTTGACTAAATATATATAGATCTCTTGTTAGACCTAATCTAGAATAGGCTCTGCAAGGAAGTCCTACATACAGATTATCGATGCTGTGCATTACCAGGGTTTGTCTTGGCGCATTGAAAACCTTACCAGTTGAGAGTCTGTATATAAAGGCTGGTGAGCACTCACTCTCTAACAGACGTTTGAAGCTTGGACTTCAATATGCTGTCAAACTAAAAGCCTATTCAAATAATCCTGCTTACAGCTGTATTTTTAATCCGATTTATGAAGATATTTTTGCATAACATGAAAATAAAATTCCTCCATTAGGTATACGTTTAAAACCACATTTAGCTTCTTTTAATTTAAAATTTGTTGCTCAAGTTAAAACTTGCAAATGTCCTCTATGGGAACTTCCAAAACCAAAAATGATTGATTAATTGATTGTTGGTTGCTTCACGTCCAGTGGCAAATATTTCATGCATATTCAGGACGAGAACAAGTTCACAATAAATACAACCGAACAACAAGCTTTAAAGGACCCCAAAATTACTAGTGTAAAACCATTCAAACGGGAAAACCAACGGTCTAATGATATTCCGACACCCCGTTAGTCCGACACCCCAATAGTTCGACACCCCACTAGTCCGACACTTTAACATAGATTGTGACATTATATATAACTATGCAAATGCTTGAAATACTGAAAAACATAATTGCAAACTGCGTTCGTACATTAAAGATATATAAAATTTACACAAGTACCCGGTCACATCCACTTGTATTTTTGTCCATTTGATGAGTTAAGTCATATTCAACTGATTTGTATAGTAAGTTCTTATGTTGTACTGTTATACATTTGTACCACTGTCCCGGATTAGGGAAAGTGTTGGAATTTCGCTAACATATATAATATGTTTACATACATTTAGATTTGAAATTAATTTCCAACTGAAGAAAAGTAATCTTTGATAACCAAGAGTTCTACCCTTTATTGTTATATACACTTTAGTGAAATGACAAAGATATATACAAACAAAACTTAAGAACATGCAGTCTTCAATGACCTTTGATTCCATAACCCTTAAGTAATCCCTATACTACAATCCCTACACCCTTATTTTCTTATTTAGTATCTTGAATATGTCTCAAGTTTAAAATTGCAAAATATCAAGTTAGTAAATAGCTGTGTAAATGACAAAATAATCCGTAAATATATGTAATTCATGAATTAATTACTTATTATTGAGTATTTACTGAAGTGTGTGGTATATACATGTCATTTCTCATTTCACCTATTAACTGTAACACAAATATAACAAATAGATATGTGAATAATATTATTTATATATAAAGGAAATGTACCAAGTTCAGAAAGGACTCCAATACACATTTCTTCTTACAGCAAGTATATAATTTAAAAAATATAATGAATGCAAGTAAATTATAAGTAACATTTGTCATTTAATCTTTCAATTGTTGGTTGCAATGCCATTCAAAAAAAGGTTACGGATTTCATGAAATTTTCTGCTTTCATGTACGAAAGTGAAGGCTTCAACTTCTTTAATTTGGCATTGTTCTGATCCACCAGTTGTGTATTAATGTTTTGAATTTCTGG
Organism: Mytilus edulis; assembly: GCF_963676685.1. Lineage (NCBI taxonomy): Eukaryota > Metazoa > Mollusca > Bivalvia > Mytilida > Mytilidae > Mytilus > Mytilus edulis. Next base: position 45,303,356 of record NC_092354.1, read on the forward strand.
GTATAGAAGGCCTTTGTAGGACACTGCACAACCTGTAAAAATAAATAATACCAGAAATAAGTAATGAATATATAAGATAGTGGTATCCATTTAATAACAGAAACACAAGGTAATACATATAATTGTTAATGACTCAATTCAGTATTTACTGTGGCAATGAATGGAATCCAAAAACTTTAAAGTAATAGGTCCAGTAAGACCCCTTTTGCACCCAAAAATATAGCAGTTTTACAAAATTATAAAAATGTAAACTTTCATTTACTTTAGGGAAAATAGAATGCTACTTTGACATAAATATCGGCTGATTTGACACTACAAGGTATATAAATCGGGTATTAGCATCATAAAGTCATGCTAAATTACTGAAATCTCCACAATTTAAGCATTCTAGTTAAATTTTAGATGGTTTCCGTGTGAAATAAAAGTGGCCACATTTGTGTTCATTCTTAATACTGAACTGTAAGTTGTATAAATTTTGATGATGATAAATAACATATATAAAGGTTGATGATTAACACAGAGGCCACTTTCATTTTTGACAAAGAACATGGGAAAAGTGACATATTTGATAGATTTTTCATAGTTAAGCTTGAATCAAGAGAGTTTTAAATCTTTCACTTAAACTAATTGAACCATCTGCTATACACACTGGAATTTTTCACAGAGAATGTTATATACATGTCAATTCCCAAATAAATTAAATGCAATATATTTCATTTTAAGAAATAGGAATTTATAATTCAATAAATGGCAAGTCCGGATTATACAGTAAATTATATGTATTTAAGTGATGCACTAATGAAAAAAAAAATTATAATAAAAAAAAGTACCATGACAATCCCAATGAAGACCATCCACGTAAAACCGTTTTTTTTTTTAAATCCAGGGTCTCTGTTAAGGCAATACTGTTGAAGGTTGCAAGTATTGTCATAAATTATTGCTGTTGGTGGAACTGAAAAAGAAAGATGAAAGATTTCAATAAGATAATTGAAACTGTGAGGTATTTGTAACTTCTGATACCCTTACTATAAGTAGTCTGTAGGCAGGAATTTCAAAGACATAATGATACAAAACCTCATAATGCTATGATAAAAAATTTCAGTGAAGACCCATTGGTGGTCTTTGGCTGTTTCCTGGTCATTTGTTGTAGTCCAATATTAGGAGCTGAGGTACAATAACAAATGTACACATTTCACTTCTTTTTAGGTCCTTTTGCAAACGATTTCAAATTTACAAATCTCAGACTGATAACTCTGGCTTACAACATGTATGGATGTAGTATGAAAATAATAGAAGGTTGTATCATTTCCAAATTGCCAATAAGACAACTCTCCACTATAGGTCCAGATATGTGGGTATTTTTCAATTTTCACTTCTTTTGATCCAACATTGATATGTGGGGAGGCGTCTAAGCAAAAACTTAAAATAGCTCTCCTAGACATCACAATTATTTGGACTAACTCCCCAAAAGATATATATTAACAACTTAACAATATCATACATCCTTCAACAATGTGCAAAAAGCTATACCACATTCTGATACATTGTTTGTAAAGATACATATTGGGCTTGATGATTCCTTAATGAACTACAGATATACATACAAGCTCAAAAATTAGGTTTACTGAAAGTGACTAAAATCCAGATTTTCCATGGAATTTTTAAACTTTAATAGTTGCCTTCTATGGGATGGCTCTGGATTTCCAGAATTTTTTTAATAACAAGAGCATAATTTTCCATAGAATATTTTTATTTGTCTATTTGCTTTCTATAGGACCGACATGGAATTCCAGATTTTTTTCTGAACAACATCCAAAATTTCCCATGGACCCACTGTTTAAGGGTTATCTCCCTTTAAAATGCCAATTTAAAAAATTCAAAAACAACCAAAAAAGAATCAACATTTACAAAAATATTAATATTTATAAGTTATATTCTAATAAATTGGTTCTTTTAAATGAAAATTCACATTTAATATCTGCATTCCTGCATCTAATTTTGCTGACTTGATAGAAAATATGGACCTTCTGTTCACTGTTTTTTACAATCCAAGATGGAGGAAGACACCCATACCACCTTAATGTAATATCTGAACTAATTATCCGAAAAGTGGTACAATTTACTGAAAAATGATGCAATTTCATAATGATTTTGTGGTTGGTTCAAGTTAAATCTTATATAATTGTTATATTATTTAAAAACATTTTTATTGTTATCAAATAATAGCTTTAAGGTAACATCAAATACAATGATCAAAAATGTGGTAAAACGTACAGTGAAATGTAGAAAAAATATCAATACACCAATGGCAGGTTTGATGTTAAATTCTACACAATTATATTTAGAATCTTGTGGATTTAAGGTAACTTATGAATGAATTATCTAAAAAGTGGTAAAATTTACTTGGATATATTGCAATATCATATAATGGTGTCGTAGGTTCAAGTTTACTTCTAAGGGAGCTACCATTTGATTTTTATGGGGGGGGGGGGGGGGCTAGGATGAAAAATTTTGTCCTGCTTTTTTTTTTAGTTGTAATCTCTGTCCTGCCTTTTCATTTTTTACTGTATTCGGTCCTGCCTTTTTTTTTACTAGTTATCCTGACTTTTTTTACACAAATTGTCATCCTGCCTTTTTTTTTTTACCAAGTTGCTCATCCTGCCTTTTTTTTTACTCAAAACTCCTGTCCTGCCTATTTTTTCAAATTTCATCCTACCCGCTCGATTATTTGTGTAGTTATAAGCATAGTGTACAAGTGTCCTAACATTTAATCAATGCTAGCTAGGTGAAGTATAAAGTCAAACATCTTGATAACATTGTTACACAGTTTACATGATTTTCAATTTTAAGATAAAACACACGATAAATTTACCGACTGTAAGTGTAGGTTGAGATGACTGTTTTGAACGACTCTATAGAGTCGCTCATAACAATACTCAGAGGTTTTAATTGTTCGTGGAAAGAATGATTGTTGGCGTTTATTGTGTTATGCAGGATGGAATCTGATAAGAGACACGTGCATGTTTCAGGACTGTCGGAGCGGTTCTATTAGTTTGTTTTTGTAATTGCGATGAGATGGTATGTGATTTTGTAAAAAAATGACAAGGCGCGCATCTGTTTTTTCTGTGTACAAGGTTTCTCAATTTTAAGTGATCAATCATGCCACTAACACTTTAGTCAACATCAACCAGCATCTATTTCTTCTGTGTACAAGGTCTCTCCATTTTAAGTGATCAATCATGCCACTAACACTTTAAGTTAATATCAACCATCATCTATTTCTTCTGTGTACAAGGTCTCTCCATTTTAAGTGATCAATCATACCACTAACACTTGAGTTAACATCAACCAGCATCTATTTCTTCTATGTACAAGGTCTCTCCATTTTTAGTAATCAATCATGCCACTAACACTTGAGTTAACATCAACCAGTAGAAATATGGTCACTTGGTCTTCTCCCGACCGACAGTAAAACGCTTGCCGAAGTGGGGCGTCCGTTTGGCTGTGCGAGATGTATCAAGTTCGTTTTTTATTCCAATGTCTCGTGTAAAGAGAGTGCCACGCTATTTGCACGTTAAGAACCCTTACAACTATTTGAGGGCCCGTAGGTGGCCTGTTGTAAGGCAAAATCTCTGTCCCTATCCAATATACCCTCATTTTCCAGTGGTAGTCGAAATTTCCCCGATCATCATCCGTTATGGCCTCTATTATGACAAAACCTACCTATTGTATTTATTGTGAACTTGTTCTCGTCCTGAATATGCATGAAATATTTGCCACTGGAAGTTAAGAAATCAACACTCAATCAATCAATCAACCAGTAAATAAATAAAAGAAAACAGGACTTTATTCAGATAAAAGAATTTTAACAGGGAAGGTAAAGTCAGTACTATATAACTTATAGATAAAACCCTTCTGTAGGGTCAAACAATCCCTGTTTTTGAAGTATCAATAAAAGTGGGCTCTGCAAAGCGATGTCCTCGGAAGATAACTCTGTGTATATACGAAAATGAAACTTCAATGTAATATTATGTTTTATCCAAAATTGTATGATATATGATTTATACACATACTAAATACGTATAAGTATGCAGATGTGCGAGAAGAAGAAAAAAGAATGTTTAAGTATTCAATATTTAAATCAACACACATTTTGTTAAGACATCTGCTGGTTAATCTTATTAAGTGATTTAGGACTTGTGGTTAAGCGTGAAATAAGACTGCAAATTCATTTCATCCTTTAGTAATTGCCACTCAATTTAATACATCCATTATCACAAATAATGACTACAAAACAATATGTGTGACTTTAACGCTATACCTTCAGTACTCTTATTATTTTCCTGTTTTCTTTTAGCATTTGAAAAATAATAATCAAATTCCTTTTATGTGTTAGTAATCGCCACTTAATGTGAAATATAAGTTCTCCTATGGTTGTGGCCTGTTATCTTAACCTGCGCAGTGTTTATATTTATGTTTCTAGTGGGCGGTAGTATATTGGCCTCATATCTCTGTCCATTGTTTTTTTCGTTGAGTTGATGTACCATTCTTTATTTAACTCGCATTTCATTGAAATAGAATACTCATCATATTTGAATCACTTGTTTTCGCTGCCAGACAAACATATACAGCTTACAATTCTCTAGTACAACAAATATAGTTGACTTAATGCACAAAAGGGTAACACTGATCAACGAACTGTGAAATGAGGTCAAGGTGAAATCAAACATGCGAGACTGATACTAACATCATGAAATTATTTTTCTACACAAAATATAGTTGAACAATCCACTTTTTGTAGATATTGTTCTTTGCTATAAAATTCGAGGATATTGCCCGGTGGATTTCTATAAAATCTTTTGCTGAAGTTGGATATATGTAAGCATTTTTTGTTGTTGTGCATCGCCTTGTTGCAACTGCGATTTGGCAAAACTGATACATTTGTGTACAATCAATGCTTACTCTGTCCATTGTTAAGCTTTTTTAGCAGTAAGGGCAAATGCTAATCGTATTGGATTCTGTATTCTGCATGTAACATCTATTTTCTTGTTGGCATCATAAACAGTAAAATAAAAGGCTTTAATGTCATTCGTGTCTTCAATTATTCGAAATAAACATCAACTGTGTCATGAGTTATGGCTCGTACCTCACTTGCTAGTCCATCTACACGCTCGTCTGATAGATAAACTGTCAGAATAACAGGAAATCCTACTTTAACTTGTTTTGGTACAGAGACAGAAGCTAGCTTTCCCAAATCACCTCCCCCAAGGGTGACTGGTGAATCGAATTTTGTATGACATCTATAACATGTGAGTAATACTTCTATAAAATTGAAAATGGAAATGGGGAATGTGTCAAAGAGACAACAACCCGATCACAGAAAAAACAACAGCAGAAGGTCACCAACAGGTCTTCAATGTAGCGAGAAATTCCCGCACCCGGAGGCGTCCTTCAGCTGGCCCTAAACAAATATATACTAGTTCAGTGATAATGAACGCCATACTAATTTCCAAATTGTACACAAGAAACTAAAATTAAAATAATACAAGACTAACAAAGGCCAGAGGCTCCCGACTTGGGACAGGCGCAAAAATGCGGCGGGGTTAAACATGTTTTTGAGATCTCAACTAACCTACCTAAAACCAATCTGTGATGTAAAAGTAAATTGTCTATGCCCCATTCCGTTAAAATATCAGGATCTGAAAATTGCCTTAACGATATCCTTAATAGCGATATCTTTAATATCTTTATTAGAACATTGATTCACCAGAAGATGGTCGGAAAGTTCGTTTTCTCCTGCCCATTTAATAACTTTGTCAATTGAATCTAAGTCATCAAGAATGTCCTTCAACCTAGGATATTTCTTATACATTGTTAACATATCCTATAATCAGATTGACATCCACACTGGTCCGAGCATTTGTACTCTTTACATATTTAAATTATTGTACACTGACAATTTAACACATTAAATAGATGAATTCGAGGTTTTACCGTATTTAAAATGTATTCACCATCGCACATTTTTTTCCTCATTCGAAAAAAGTACTGTTTTTTATTTTACATATCCTTATCTTACACATTTGGTATATCTTGTCCAATTCATCTAGATCCATCTTATGTATTTTTTTTTTTGTAATGTGTACGTTATCTCGGTTGTTTTATGGGGGTTGATATATGCTACGATAAGTTTTATATTTACGTTATGATTTCACAGGATTGGCATTCACCATCAAAGTTTCTTTTGTATTTTGTTAAACACCGTATCCAAAAGAAAGAAGAAAAAACCGTCTACGTTAACAAAAAACAAATCGTCACAAAAAAAAAAACATTTCGAAATTAAGGATTGATTTATTTAACACATCCATCTACGTTAACAAAAAACAAATCGTCACAAAAAAAAACATTTCGAGAAAAGGAAAATGTTATTACGGTTTCCTTTTCTCTCTTATTATATGCTTGAATTTCATGATTATGAACGTTTCGATTCACATTATCAGAATAGAGGGCGAACACAATTTGGGTACGAACTGACGTACTTAGTACTCTGTCACTTGATTACGTGACAATTTATTTCCCGCATTACCGACGGAACATGATGGAAGCTTTTTGTGATTTTTATATGTTTATTAGTGAGTATTACGGGGAAACCGTTTACCCCTGCAAGAAGATGTTGTACTAGTGACACCGTTCCGTCGTGCCAATGTCTCCAAGACGAAAACCTAGAAGTTTGTCACGAACATGTACCAACACTAATTGAGGTCCGAGGATACTGCAAATGTTCAATTGTGTATCATGAAGGAATCCTATCTACACCTCCAGTTGTTATTAATATGGAACGTACTACCTATTCGTGGAATTGCAAGTCTGGACTTTGTTGCAAGTTTTAACATAGTTCTTTATTACTAAACAGCTACATTGTTTCACTTAGTGTCCTTTGTGTTCACTTGTTATGAGACTTGTTACAAAAAAAAACCACATTGATATTTATATAAAAAAAAAAACAAAAAAAACATTATTTATACATATTAACTATATAGTGTATCAAAGTTTTGCGTTCGAATCCCATTGAGGGACAAAAAGTTGTCAGCATTAAAATCCAATTCTAACAGTGTAATTTTTTTTAACATATTATTTTTCAGCACCATTTGAGAACTTTACAACAACAACAACTTATCCAACCACCACTGATCCATCCACAAGTGATATTACAAAAGATACAACAACAGCTTATCCGTCCACAAGTAATACAACCACAACTTATCCAACCACAGCTTATCCGTCCACAAGTGATCCATCTACAAGTGAAGATCCTGGTAAACTGCTTTACATTTACTAGTAGTAATATGAACTAACTAATTTAATTCAGTACAATATTCATTCTAAAAGGATCTTTACTTAATTACATGAAAACAAAGATAAACTTAAAGAAACAGAATCTATGAACAGCACATTTGTGAATATAACCATTTTATGAAATGCTTATTTCTTTTCTCAATAGTTATTGTGTATAGCAATTGTTTACGGTTATTGTGCATAGCAATTTTTACTACACATCTACTTCATGATTCATTTATCTATGGAAAAAAGGGGGCAATGTGTACACGGTTAACCTATTGTGCATGTGCTATGTAAAAAGAAAAACATCAACCTCCTCCATCTACATCACCATTCCATCATCCTGTGATTCACCTATCCAAATGAGTACAATATTTACAACACCAAATCCAATATATACACCATCTCCATCTCTGACACCTCCATTGACACCCATAGAAACCATTGCTGATACTGAACCTGCGACCTTTCAAACAACAGATAGCGAACCAATAGCAAAAAGGACTAGAAGTCAGTCAAAAAAACATTAGTTTTCAACAATGATAATTAAACTAAAATTTAAAAAAATCTCAATAAATATTTTACACACAGACATTTTTTTTGGTTTGTGTTGTTGTATATTCGATTTAAAAATTTGATTTGTTGAATTAATTTGAACTGCATGTATTTTTGATTCATGCATTTTTTAGTTTGGTTATGACATGTATTTTTTTAGTCATGCATGGTCATATGGTTGTTGCATGTGTATTTCTTTTTTTTTTCAAAGTTAAACTCAACTTTTGTAACATCCCAAAAGATAATTTACACACAGACAGTTTTTTGGTTTGTGTTGTATATTTGAGTTACACAAAACATTTGTTTTGTTTACTGCATGTATTTTTAAGTCATGCATTTTTGCGTTCATTTACATGTAATTCTTGTGTATTGTACGCAAAAAACTTGTATCAGTATGGTTACTGAGTAAAAAAGGTTGTGAATATTTAGTTGATGTGTATATTTGAGTTTAACTGTCACTTACATAACTGTGTATATGTAAGTATAAGTGTATTTTTGAGTTCAGAAACACGGTTTTTGCCTACAAGAAGTACATGTATCAGTATGGTTACTGAGTTTTTTTTATTCTTAAATTGATAATGTGGTATTAAGGCAATTACCTTGATTTGTTTGTTGCCTTTTATTATGATATTTTTGTTATACTCAATGTACCTTAATTTTTTTTTTTGTTCTTGATTTGTGACCTGAAGTTAAACATGCCATATAAGGATCATATAATTATACTTTTTTTTCTCAATGTGCCAACATCATACAAGGATTTATTATAATATTTGTTTTCTCAATGTGCAATTTTTGTTTATTGATTTCAATTTTTTTTTTTTATGTTATGTTAAATAAACATCACCTATGCATACTTCATGACAATCATATTAAAATTAACATAAAACTGCCACCACAAGAAATTTATTTTATAATTATTTTTATTAGATTTGCTTCCCTTTGATAAGCAATCTCATTTATTCAATTGGTGATATGTCTGATTTCCTTTTTTATTACTATCATCCCTCATTCAATATGTCATGTTTTTTTTTTAATAAATATTTGTTAATTTTTAATGATAAAGTATTTTTACTTATACATGTTGATATTAGATTTTTATACTCTTTTTATTAAACACTACTCCTATATAACTAGTCATTCACAATTGTTTACATATTTATCTTGATTTTATGATTGGTTGTATATTTTGATAACTGTTAAATAAAATAAATAATTAAAGATTCTTTTGTTTTTTATCACTTCTTTTTAATATCTTTAAAAATTAGTATCCTAATGTTAAGGATCTATCATTTACCATAATATATGACTGGACTCATAATGGTATACAATTGTCTGTCTGTCCACAGTGAGAAAAAAACCAACTACATTCATTTAATAAAGTGTACCTCTAGATTACATATATTTGGTATTTGAAAATGAAAATGAAAAAAAATGAGAATAAAACATGTTATACACAATCCATTGGAATATACACAGTCAAAGGTTTAATTCAATAGTCTGTCATGTATCATATTCCTTAAATGTCTGTCTTTCCTTTAATTGTTTTCTTCTATTCTCTTGCACATGATTTTCATATTCAATCTTTGCTGCCATGTCCTGAATTTTTGTGTTCAATATAGTTTCTATGTGTCTCGTGGCACTGAACTCTTCCTCTTGTTTTTTGCTGAATAATGAGGTGTTTGTGTTTGAACCGTAAAAAGACAAATTTCTTATTAGGACAATATTAAAGTACAGGCAAACAGAAATCTTGGCCGGTACCTTAATATTGAAAAAAGTGCATCATCAGTGTGTTACTCAGTTTTTCTTCTCTGCTCAGTGAAGTCAGCTGTATACTGAGATCATTGTAGGATGTAGATTCATCAATATTATTCGCCGCCAATTTTTTTACCACTTTGTTCAATATCAGTGTTGATAAAAAAAAATCAACATGATTTTTAAGCCATCACCGAAAGTTTAAAGAATATCCCTCATTCATAAAGTTAAACAATAACGAGAAAAATGTAATAAGTCCAACAAAAATTATCAAATGCATGTATGACCTTGGACAATAACGTGACCGCAATGACCTTGGACAGCGCCACCTGGCTGTCCTCTCATGGGAAATCATATTATATCACCAGTTTAATAAAATAGGTGTTGTTAGGACGATGTCGAAAGTAAATTGTGAATTCTTCGTAAAAGATACAGTTCCTTGTATTTTCTACTTTAATCAAAGAATTCAAATATAGAAAAATTTAACTGGTGACCGATTTTTTTTATTTTTATTGTGCTACGAGCACTTAATGTAATTTAAAGATCAAGTTGTTTGGTCACTCATTGAATATTTTTCTTTATTTGAATGCTGTGATTAGTTATTCTATAATTCAATATCATTATCTCTTTAGTCAACATGTGGAATCACCAACTTGATGTCTCCTGGACAGAGTACAGAGGTAGCTAGTGATACAAATGAACCACAGTATTCGGGAATTGTTAATTTGTCTGATGGCATTAGTGTCCAACAGTCTTCAATACTAATAATACTAATAATGATCTCAAAAATCGCTATGAATTCACATGTCCGAAACATTTGTTTACATCTGAAACATTTAAGATTATAAATTTCTATTTGTCAATAACCCTTTAAACTCTAAGCTAATGTAAACATTTTACAAGTATGCAACTTTTTATTCGGTCATATCAAATACACACATAATTCAATTGATTGATGGATTGACAACTTTATTTGGTATTTAAAGAAAGATAAATTTATATTCAGGGACTCCGTTTGGATATGCCAACGAGAGCACATGAACTGCGTTCGGATTTTCCATCGCAATCATATACATTGTTTTTGGTTTAAATTAACTAAGTTGTAACACTGATACTTTATAGTTGGACTTCATTAAATGAATTTGGACTTTACCAATTTGTTTATGTTTACTGTATTGAACTGCCGACTTGTGTGTGAATAAAGATCTAGTACTTCACATTGTGAATCGTTCCCAAAGACGGAATCCAACTCGAAGCCATTTGCCAATATTTATCTGGAAAGATACAAAATCTTTCTTGATAATTTTGGTGGAGGCCCGAAAGTCCCAAAATTTTCAACAAAAACAAATAAGCATGTCAACTCCTATTTATTACAAGAACAGAGATACAATGAATGACTATCTTCTTAGGAGCAAGAGAACTGAAAAAGATTTATCAAAAATCCCAGTAACACCGGTGAAATCAACGATACCGGAATCAATTAACTTGATGCCAACCAACCCTAGTCCGTTATCGGCGGCAAAAGCCATCTTGGAAAACGACGCATCAGGGGGGACTACACCTGACAAAGGCACGTCTCTTACTGATAAAACCCGTACATTGACAGAAAGGTTATTGCAGCCGTTGGCACAGCCGCCAAGCATTTCCACGCCTGACCAAGTGCCGATGCGGCAGCAACACCCGTCACAAGATGACCCGGAAAAGCAGCAGTTAAAGTTGCATGTTCAAAACTTGGAACGGCAGCTTCAACTGCAAATGCAGCTTAACCAGTTACAGCCGCAAGTACCACAGGCGTCCCAACCTGAATCTCGGGGACCAAAACATAAGGGAAACGTGACCCTGCAGAGGGAAGAGGCGAAAATCCTATCAAGTTTTGGAGTCTCTTCATACAGTATTGCACCTTGTTCAGGTTCACGGATAGCGACACAGTTGGCGTGTTCCCAATGCATGTATCCAGCACTGTGCAAGACTGGTTTTATTCGCTGGAGGAAGGCGTTCGTAGGAACCTGCAGCGTCTGAAGGAGGCGTTTTTGAAGCGATTCCAGAGACGAAACCTCAAATACAGCCTCCAGCACTTAAAGCAAAATCAGTCTGAATCGGTCGATGACTACATCAATAGAATTCTGGCACAAACTTCCGACAGCAACGTTCCAGAAGCCATCCTGGTGAGCATGCTAGTTTGGGGACTGAGGCCAGATCTCGCAGCAATAGTAATGCCTCAAATACCAAAGACACATCAACAGTTTTTGGATGCAGCCTCGATTGCGGAGAAAACGGTCCAGATGACGACGGCAAAGCCTATTGAAAATCTGACTTTGCAGGTAGCCAACATAGCCAGTATGGAGGACAGATTGTCGGCCATGTTAACGGACAAACTTAGCAGTAGCGTCGCCGAGATGGCAGCCATACAGGCCCACAACAATAACCAGTCAAATGGACCGTACCAAAGGCAAAACTACCAACAACGACCGAAAACCATTTTCCAGCAACGAAACTACCATAGTCCACAGAGTTCATCTTGTCAAGGATGTGGTAGGTACTGTCTAAATAGACAATCATGCCCTGCACAAAATTCAATGTGTCGGTTTTGTAAAGTTAAGGGTCATTTTGAACAAGTGTGTAGAAAAGCTAAGAGGTACAATCAATATACACAAAATCAATACTCGCAACATCAAAACCCACAAAATAATTATACTCAAAATCAGTATCCTCAAAATCAAAATCCTCATAGATAGCGAGGTTTTACCGAAGGACATTTCATTCATACATGTATATTGAACTTATCAGTTTCACCAAAAATATAAAACACCCTCAACCAATTTTAATTGTTCTCATATAAAAGGATGTAAGTTTAATAAGTATGATGTGCGTATAGTAGTATTATGACACATTATACTAAATCAACATTCATTCTCTCTCTATATATATATATATGTTGTTTGTGGTGTATTTAGACCCCTCTACCAAGAAATTTGTTTTGCATGCACACGTATAAAAATTGCAGTTTTTATCCAATGCAATTATAGGTTTGAACGTTGTTTTCAATTTAGACTTGTATATATATATATTTATAATATATGACAGTATTTATAAAACCATTTCTGTAATCAGTAACTGGTTCCATCTGAAGTTTCCCTCGGGATAGCTTGTGCATATATCATACACAGTTTTATCTGATACATTATATTATTATCCTATTAATTCAAATTAATGAAAGATTCTTATCATGAAATGAAAAAACAAGAAGTAATTGTAACAGGATGCTGTTACGAAGTCTCCCAAACAAAGCTCCTATAACTCGCCATTCATATGGTCCCATGTTCATTTGATTTGATTTTTTGTCCCATACAAGAATATATATGGCTTACGAGTGGGGATCTCAACCATTTACAAGTATTCAAACAGGAGGGGGTGGTGATGACCCCCAGGGACTTTACCTACATTTCATTTGATTTGTTTAATTGTCCCATACAAGAATATATATGGTTTAGGGGTGGGGATGTTGACCGTTTACAAGTTTTCAAACAAGAGGGGATGGGGTGACCCCTTCGGGACTTCCCTTATATATCATTTCATTTGTTTTATTGTCCCCTACAAGAATATATATGGTTTAGGGGTGGGGATCAGGACCGTTTACAAGATAATAGCACATTCTCAAATTGAACAGGGTGGGGGCAACCCCCAGGAACTTCCCTTAATTTCATTTGATTAGCCTTGTCCCATACAAGAATATATATGGTTTAGGGGTGGGGATGTTGACCGTTTACAAGTTTTCAAACAAGAGGGGGTAGGGTGACCCCCTCGGGACTTCCCTTTTATATCATTTCATTTGTTATATTGTCCCCTACAAGAATATATATGGTTTAGGGGTGGGGATCTGGACCGTTTACAAGATAATAGTACATTCTCAAAGTGAACGGGGTGGGGATGACCCAAAGGAACTTCCATTTAATTTCATTTAATTAGTTTTATTGTCCCATACAAGAATATATATTGTTTAGGGGTGGGGATGTTAACCGTTTACAAGTTTTCAAACAAGAGGGGGTGGGGTGACCCCCTCGGGACTTCCCTTATATATCATTTCATTTGTTTTATTGTCCCCTACAAGAATATATATGGTTTAGGGGTGAGGATCTGGACCGTTTACAAGATAATAGTACATTCTCAAAGTGAACGGGGTGGGGATGACCCAAAGGAACTTCCATTTAATTTCATTTAATTAGTTTTATTGTCCCATACAAGAATATATATTGTTTAGGGGTGGGGATGTTAACCGTTTACAAGTTTTCAAACAAGAGGGGGTGGGGTGACCCCCTCGGGACTTCCCTTATATATCATTTCATTTGTTTTATTGTCCCCTACAAGAATACATATGGTTTAGGGGTGGGGATCTGGACCATTTACAAGATAATAGCACATTTTCAAATTGAACGGGGTGGGGAGGACCCCTGGGGACTTTCCTTTAATTTCATTTGATTTGTTTTATCGTCCCATTCAAGAATATATGATGTTTAGGGGTTGGGATCTGGACCGTTTACAAGATAAAAGCATATTCTCAAATTGAAGGGGGTGGGGATGACCCCCCAGGGACTCCCCTATATTTCATATGATTTGTTTTTTTGTCCTTTAATCATTTCTGAAGACTACATGTATCTATCACTTACAGTTTTCAAGTTATATTCATTTGAAAATTTTAGAAAATAAAATCCCATAGGGTTCTATAGTAAACCCCTCCCTTCTTTCTTCACCCCAAAAACACCCCTTAATAGACCCAAATGCACAAACGAAAGATCGATGGCTCACCTAGACATATTAGTCTAACGTTCTATGAAACCCTAAGTTAATCTGACCAGGGGTTTTGGAGAAACGCTGCGGACAAGTTTATTTTTAATGTGGCGGAAGAAAAAGAAAAAGAAAAAGAAGAAGAATAATAAAAATAATAAGAACTGAGCAAAAACAATAAGTCTCCAAACTTTGTTTGGGAGACTTAATAATGATTCGTAGCCCCCTAGGCTCTAAGGAACTCTGAGGTAGCCACTTGTCTATTTCCACTGAAATTTAGTATAATTTAATACGAATTTATGAAAATAGTAATTGAGAAAAAGGGATGTTATAAAATGGTTTGTGTTGACATAACATCTAGAATTAAGTTCGACCATTGTTGTAGATCCCCGAGAATTGCCGTCATCATGAACTAATTTATTAAAATAATGATGAACAAATAAGAAATCTTTTTATAGGGTGGTTCATATTTACGATCATAACATCACAAATTATTTTTAATCGGACACTGTTGATGTATACATATAATCCTCGAGAAGTTCATGTATGAGGCAAAATATTTAGACTTAACTTTAATGGACACCGTAGTCATCTAAAAAAAAATTAATGTATCCTACATAACTAATTCATTTAATAATGATGATAAATAAAAAAACGGAATGATAGAGTTAGATGTTCAATAGAAACACGAGAAAAACACCATTTAGTGGAATGTATTATTTACATAACCCAGACAAATAAAGATATTATTAATTTGATACTACACCGCAATTATATAAATATGTAAGGAAAAAATAAGTATGCATTGTTCGCAACCTATAATCAACAGCATTCGTAAAAGATATTTACTACAATTTAATTATTTTAACTATGATAACAGTGTAATATAATGTTATTTAACAGAAACATACAATTTTTTATTCGTTTACTAGTAATAAAATCATATTTGAAAATCGAAAGCTCGGAACCTTTCATTCTTTTAGCAAAACTTGAGTATTACGTCACAGAAACATGCATTTGTAAAAATGTTCGCACTTTCAGCAATTGTCTTTTTGATTTCTGTTTTTTTATCAACATCTATTATCTTTGACATACACAAAGAATGTCAGCCTATTCCAAGAAGTTCAATATTCAGATGTGGTGTTTTGAGACAAGGGAGCTACGTAATCCACAGCTCAAAACTTGTCACGAGATTGATGTTCGATGTAATTGTTGGGGGTGTCGAAATCAGTGCATTTACAGAGATGACACCGGGACTAAGTAACATACATTCCAAAGTTGGTGAATGCCCCGTCTTCAAGACAAACATACAAAATCAGCTAAGCGTTGAAGTAGGAGATCAACAGTGTCAGGTATTAAATCAGACATATTTATAAACATATGCTCATGATAGTAACTTATCCATCTAAGGTGTTCGAACTCTCATCATGTTTCAGAAATTTCAAAAACTCCCAGGTTTCTGAAAAATAAAAAAATTATGTCTCTAGTCCATGTAGACTCTTCAGATTTATAAGAAAATAATTTAATTACACCAAAGGATTTTACCTTTGTCTGTCCTTTCGACCCTTTTCAACCAGTCTGCTTGACCATGTACATATTCTTCAAATAAAGAAACTATTGCATTGCATACATATATTACAAAAAAAAATGTATTATTACGAATTAGGAAGAACAGACAAAATTGAGATTAAATATTACAATTCTGTAAAAGCAACATTCATGTACTGGTCTATGTATCAGATATCAGAATGTTTTTTTTTATTATTATGATATTTTTTTCAGTTATATAAATTGTATTAATAAATTCTGAATTCAGTTTTAAGCTTTTACGGTCATGCATATACTTTTTAAATTTTATATTCATTGAGCTAAATTCGCACATGTACATGATTCTATAAATTAACTTTTTTATAATTTTTTTTCATTTTCAGATAGATTTTCTCATGTCAACGACAAAAACTAGCAGAAATGGGGATAGCACTCTCCAAGCACAAAGAAAAACAACTGAAACTCCGCTATTAACTACAAACACCATTACTGACACTCCCCAAACACAAAGAACTGAAAAACAGGCGTCAACTACACATATCATTACTGACACCAACACCATTACTGACACCGACAGAAATGAGGATATCACCACAACTGAAACGTTAACTAAGCCACCAACAACAGATACAACCACTACTCAAGCCCAAGATAAAAAAATCAGTGCAAGATGATTTAAACCACCTTAAAACTTATTTCTTATGGACACTTTTGATTGTAATATGTAAGTATACAATTATTTACAACTTGTTCTACAACGGCCTGGGCAGGCGAAATTATTTTAACTGGAACATCATTTACATCCATTTGCGATGATTCATTCTTCTTCTTATTTTCTATTGGGGTGATGATTGTCTTTGCCCCACTGACTAAAGATCCTCCTCTCTGGTTACGTTTTTTCCCATTAAATGTATGTTTATTTATGCTGTCTTGATAATACTTAATCCATGTTGTTACATTTGGGATATACAAGTTAGAGATATCCATGTCATAAATATTCTGTCTAATGAAAAAATGGATACTGTCGAAAATGTAGTGTTAGTGACACCATCTTCTTAAAAAATGATGGAGTTTTCAATTCGTCGTCCAATATAAAGAATTCAATGTCAAATATTTGCGTTTTATGTATCGATAGATAATGTGGTGATTCATATTTGTGGGTCCAGTTTCCTTTTTTATTACATTGCAATCTACGAAGTATAAGTTGTTTTTGTCCCCCATTAACAATGGAATAATCTACCAGATTGCACAAAACATACAAACTACCCATAAACGTAGTTCTATTATCCTCCTTGATGCGTATCTCAGTCAATGCCACTTTTCAAATATTGTCGAGTTGCAAAGGTTCAGACAGATGAATTTTGAAATTCGTTGAAGTATTGTCTGGGAAATAAGTTTTATTTTGCTCCGAGTCACTGTCTATGAATAAGAAGAAACTGTTGGTGGATGACATAGTTTTACTGATTTTTAACATCTGATTCAGCAACCCAAGAATTGAATCGTTCCGAATATCCCAACCACTTCACAAAATACTGAGCTTGTTTGTTCCTCTTCCTTTTCTTTATGATTTTTTCAATTTCCCACAATGCATCTTCTGATTTGTTTACAGGTTGCACTTTCGAAAAATAAAAATTCCCCAGAATCCGTTGTTCCAGTAGGTCGGCCAGCTTATACATTTGAAGCCCCTGCATTTGAAAGCGTGCGTATATCTTGAATACCTCATACGACCATTGTTCATTATAGACACGTTGAAAAGGTCTACGCTTATTCGAAATACGAACTAGTTGTCCTTTTCTATATTTATATAAACTTTTTCTAAAGGCTTTCTTTCCTTTCTTGATAACATTAGAAGTCTTTCCTTTACGTTTCTTTTTAGGTCTCAAGTACATGTAGGCCCAGAGGTTAGCTGCGTTATCTGCATTAACATCCTTTGGTGCTATGTTATCTAGTGACCTATGTGGAGTGGCATTATATGACTTCACTAAATCCTGTAACGAATCGATGTATCTGTTTGACTTGTGTTTTGCTAAATATCTATATATCATGGTTTTTAAAGTTTTATTCAATCTTTCCACATAGTTTGCTTTCACCTCATTTAATGTAACATGATGGTATATGTTCTTATCATTTAATAACTTTGAAATCCATTTGTTCTTAAATTCAGTACCCGCATCACTTCTAATTTTTTTAGGCGAAACTTCATTTAAAATTATTGATAAAGCTTTTTCTACTTCTTTTCCTGTCTTATCTTTCAATGGCATCACCCAAGCAAAGCGGGTGAATACATCAACAGCCACAAGCAAGTATCTGATGCCGTCGTTCTTTGTACTTAAAGATTGCATGTCAGCTAGGTCAATATCAAGTTGTTGTTTTGGACCAGAAACAACAACCCGAGCTCTCTGAAATCTCCTTCGCACTGGCTTCTGTAAACTGTAATCATCTTGATTTTGTAGCCATTTTCGTATTTTGTGAACACCTATTTTATCATTGCCACCTCGTTTTAGCACTAGTTGTATTTTTTTTTTGCACCTTGATATGCTGCTGGTTTTGATGTATCATAATATACATTTGTTAGCGTATTTTCCTCTTGATTCATTTTATTGATAATTTGTTAAAATGTCAGCAGCTTCTCTTATCATACATTCCATCAACTGTTTATTCTGGTTGTTTTCGAACCACCAGTTCCAATTGAACAATTCACTAAATTCCTTTACTTTTTCAGAGGGAATGTCGAGGTTTGCTGTATTTTTGGTAAACAAGTTGGATATTTCACTATGATCAATGTTTTGAAAAGCCTCTGCAAAATGAAACATTAATACTTCATCATCTGTGGTAGTTAAAACAATCGTGGTGGAGATGACTTGGCTCGTTATATTGGCAACCTATACATCTTTCTGCATTGATCATTCGACATATGCATAAAATTTCTCTTGCATAAGTGAAAACCAATTGATTCCTTATCCGAAATTTAGTTTCTAATTCGTCTGACATCCCTACTTTCAATAAATTATACTAAAATCACCCGAGGTAACCAAGACTTTTTATATCATTCTTTTCTTTTTTAATTTGTAGAGTTATCTTTCTTTTTACGTTGGTATTAAAAGATCATTGATATCACATGATGCGTGAACAACATTCTTTACATATTTTGTAGACAATAACCAAACAAATATAAAATATAGGCGTCATGATCAAGATGTGGATGGCATTCCTCGTATATTTAGTAAACAATGGTCAAACAAAAGAAAAACACGGGGTCAAGTGCTTCAACCATCCATTTTATACTACTCTTTCCCAAGGATAGGCACAATGGAAAGTCGGTTAAAATCAACTTACCGACAATATTACATAAAAACACAACTCGCGATTTAGTAAATAGTATACCAACAAATGCTTTGGTTGACACCGGTGCAGACATATCATGCATATCACAATCATTTTTAAATAAGATAAACCAAATTTAAAGAAAACACACGTATATTCAGTTTTAGGTATAGGACAACAAAAGTTGAGAGTGCTAGGAAAAGTATTTTTGACTACCAAGATAAAAGACAAATGTTTTGAGTTTGATTGATTGATTGTTGGTTGCTTAACGTCCAGTGGCAAATATTTCATGCATATTCAGGACGAGAACAAGTTCACAATAAATACAATAGGTAGGTTGATATAATAGTGGCCATCTGGGATAACGGTCGGGGAAATTTGGACTGCCACTGGAAAATAAGGGTATATTGGATAGGGACAGAAGTTTTGCCTTGCAACAGGCCACCTACGGACCCCTCAAAGAGTTGTCGCAAGGGTTTTTGAGTTTGATTTTCATGTCATTGACACTTTACCACATTCACTCATCGGTGTAGATTTTTTAGAGACACACAATGTTACTATTGATTTATTTAGAAAATCTATGGAAATATCAGATAAATGTGCTAAAATTTGCTCACTTGAGACTAATTTAGGTTTTGCTCGATGTATTAAATCTTGTGCATTGCCTGCCAATTCCGAGATAGTTCTACCAGTGCATGTATCAAGAAGAATCCAAGGTGAGCAAGTACTATATGAACCTGTTTCGCCCAACGCTTGGCACTTCGGTGTTGTGGCATATTAAAGTATAAGAAACTTCCTTTCTATTATTCACAGGTTAGTTGAACTATTTTATTTAAGTTTTAAGCAGTAAACTGAGTACTCGATAAAGATAAAGTATTTTTATATTATTATTTATTAAAAAGCAAAGTTAATTCAAATAATTAAATTACTTGGTTTAATTGTTTATGCAAAGTTGTGTCAATAAAGGCAACAGTAGTATACCGCTGTTCAAAACTCATAAATCCATGGACAAAAAACAAAATCGGGATAACAAACTAAAACCGAGGGAAACGCATTAAATATAAGAGAACAACGACATAACACTAAAATGTAACACACATAGACAAAATCCCACGAGAATAATATATATAACATCAAAACCAAATACATGAATTTGGGATAGACAAGTACCGTGACACGTCTTATCGCAATGTGAATTTACACTAAAAAATAAGAGAAAACAAACGACACAACGTTATCATGTAATACACACAGAAACGAACTATAATATAACAATGACCATATTCCTGACTTGGTACAGGGCATTTTTAAAGGAAAAAATGGTGGGTTGAACCTGGTTTTGTGGCATGCCAAACCTCGCACTTTTATGGACATGTGAAATATAACATCAAAATGACAACACAGGACTACAATATAAATAAATTGGAGAACACAATTGACAAAGAATCACACGAACAACAGCCAACAAAAGGCAACAAGTTCAAAATTTTAATACGCCAGAAGTGTATTTTGTCCACACAAGACCTATGTGTGACGCACAGATACAAAAGTTTGAAAGCCGAAACGAGTACAAAGTTGAACAGCATCGAGGACCAAAAGATCAAAAAGGTTGTGCCAAAAACGGCAAGGGTTTTCTGTTAAGTTACCAGAAAATCCCTATAATTTAGAGTAATTTATACTTTTACAAACAGTAAATTTAATAAAATGAATATTCAAAAGATGTACATGTATATCAGATAAACAATTTATGCAATATTTAATTAAATAAACTAGAACATAAATTCTCTTTCTATTATCAAGTTTAAATGAACAACTTATTTACATAATTTAAGATGAAACCTCATAAGGTCAACCGCTTATTTATATATATATTATGGAAACTTCTTCAATTATTCTTTATCTATATTTGTTATGTTTGTATATATATTATTATGTATTGTTAATGGTAATACATGACTTCGGTGTTGAAGCATATTAAAATATTAGAAACTTCCTTTCTATTATTCACAGCCAAATCGTCCCACCCAAAGCCAAACTACGGCAGAGTTACAGGTCCGTCTTAACAACTACGAGACAGTTAGAATAGTCCTGATATATTTAGGAAGAATCGGTGATGAAGTGGTGGTGGTTCTCACTTTTTTTTTTCGGCTTAACCAGCCAATTCATTGTCAAAGAAAACCGTAAACATTTACTTAGTTTCAATGAACACTTATATTGTAATAGAAAAATGTACTTTATTTGATTTCATATAGTTACTAATTAATACATGTAAAATCTTCTGTGAAAAATATTTTATAGTCAATTATTGTTTAACTACTATATACTTTAAAGCCAAACTTTCATGTTTAATTGGTGAACATAAGAAACAACAAATAGACTTTTGTTTCAAGTAAGTGTCACGCTGTTCTAAGTGACTTTCTGAGAGTACAAATGTTACTTAATTTTGTTTGATAAAGGTTAACAAATTATGTCATAAACTATGGACAATGGTCAACTACATGTAGGCATTATCAATTACAGATAAAGATAAAAGACAACTTAAGGCTCAAGACACGCACAAATTAGTATATAAAGTAATCAAGCCGCTATAATGTTAATAGCGAATTTCTTGATATTTTAGGTGAGTGTCTTAGTTCTGAAATAATTTTCATTTAAATTATTTTTCTTTCAAATTTACTTTGGAAAATAAAACAAGTTTATAAATAACTAATACTTTAATATCAAAGTCATTACTATTGTTATTATAATATATTTAATTTTAATTGTTTATAGTATTTTATTATTGTTTTAATTGATTTTAACTTTAAATTTGTACTGTGAAATTTTATTGTAATTATTGTGATGTTTCAAATTAATTAATAGCGAATTTCTTGATATTTTAGTTTGGTTTTTCTTTGCCATTGTTGTCCCGGCCTACTACCTTGAGCCTCCCCCATATTGTGCCAAAGGGCATTACAATTGTCGGGTTAATATACCACAACACCAAAACACAACAAATATTAACACAATACTTACTTAGATGCAGTAAACACTTACTTAACTAACTTCAAAATGGAATCTGAATTGAGAAGATGTTATTTAGTTAAAGTGTCGGATGGATTAGAAAAACTTGAAACATTATTGGCGAAACGTAATAATACGATAAATTTACAAGATATGGAAATGAACAGCATAAAAAAGGAAATTGAATTGTTAACCGAGAGAATAAATAAAGCTAAGGAAGATTTTGATGACAAAAACAAGAGACGGATTTGGTTACGATTAATAAGACAAAAAGTTAGTGCAAAGACTAAGCTAAAATAATTGATAACAAAAAGAACCTGTGAGAATGAAGAATTGATTGATTGTTGGTTGCTTAACGTCCAGTGGCAAATATTTCATGCATATTCAGGACGAGAACAAGTTAACAATAAATACAATAGGTAGGTAGTTGTAATAGAGGCCATCTAGGATGATGGTCGGGGAAATTTGGACTGCCACTGGAAAATGAGGGTATATTGGATAAGGACAGAAATTTTGCCTTGCAACAGGCCACCTACGGACCCCTCAAAGAGCGTGGCACTCTCTTTACACGAGGCATCGGATTTAACGTCCCCCTTCTGACCGGATGTGACTGCGAACTTGATACATCCCGCACAGCCAAACGGACGCCCCACTTCGGCAAGCGTTTTACTGCCGGTCGGGAGAAGACCAAGTGACCATATTTCTATTCCCCAGTCACCCTTGGGGGAGTGAGAATGAAGAAAAGACTACATTGGAAATAAAGAGAAGTGAATTAATTTCTGAAAAGAATAGGATAATAGAACTTGTTCGTCAAGACAGTTATTCCTAGTAATTAACTTCTTTAAATCTTCCATCTTCAAAATTAATTAGTGCATCTTGTATAACAAACAGATAAACATTTATTGATTCATCTGCTCCTACCTTTTTCGTTATTTGGATGGTAATACTTTCAGAGGCATTTTCAATTTTTCTTCCTGAACCGTGTAATGAGTTATCATCTGTTGAACGTAAATATAACCATAATGCAAAAATTATCTGTTAAATATTTTTCTAATGTTGTATAAGAGAAACATACATCTTTTAAAACTGCTTCTGTTGTTTTATTTCTTATTGAATTTAAAGCAAAGAATTTATTTATTTCATCCCATTGTTGATATGCTTTCATTCCTTGACTGTATAGTTGATTTGGAACACCTTCTATTGTCGTTTCTACTTTTGTTATGTTAGGATTATAATAAGTTTCTGTACTTGTTCTTTCAGGATCTTCGAACAACATTAGAATGCCTTTCATACTTCTAGCTAAAACATTTAAATTAATATTCCACAATGTATCAGATTTGTTTTTGGTTATTTTTCTATGTCTTGGTATTCTATCGTACAAAATAACCATCTTACCATCAACTAATTGTCTTATCTGTCTTGCTAATTCTGTATCAGAAACCATATCAAATTCTCAACAAATGTTTTTGATTTTATAACTTGCAGATGTAACTGTTGATTAAATAACGTGTCAAAATTAATTTGTGCATCTTGTATTTTTTTTTTGGGTTCTTTTGAGGGGATTTTTAAGGTGGTTTTTTTTGGGATAAAAAATGTTAGTGTTTTTTTTGGGTGTTTTTTGCTTTTTTTATGAAAATTTAGGGCTTTTTTACTTGAAATGTGGGTATTTTTAGGGGTAAAAAAAAAATTGGGGGGGGAAGGGGGGGGGGGGGGGTGCGCTGAACTCGCTCAAGTACTATACTACTTTGGTATTGGTTAAGATTAAAGAGATGCGTTTGATAACTATTTACACCACTGGGTCGATGCCACTGCTGGTGGACGTTTCGTCCCAGAGGGTATCACCAGCCCAGTAGTCAACACTTCGGTGTTGACATGAATATCAATAATGTGGTCATTTTTATAAATTTCCTGTTTACAAAACTTTGAATTTTTCGAAAAACTAAGGATTTTCCTATCCCAGGCATAGATAATCTTAGCCGTATTTGGTACAACTTTTTGGAATTTTGGATCCTCAGTGCTCTTCAACTTTGCACTTGTTTGGCTTTTTTAAATATTTTGATATGAGCGTCACTGATGAGTCTTATGTAGACGAAACGCGCGTCTGGCGTACTAAATTATAATCCTGGTACTTTTGATAACTATTATCTAGTTGAGACCAAACTTAGAATTGTTAAAGCAGGTTGATTTTTATTGTGCTTATTTTTTATCTGTAAAAACCCACGAACATGAAAATTTTGCTCATACCACGAACCATGAATTTTCACAGTACATCATAACTTTTATATAATAAGGGAAACTTCCGACAGCAACGTTCCAGAAGCCATCCTGGTGAGCATGCTAGTTGGAGGACTGAGGCCAGATCTAGCAGCAATAGTAATGCCTCAAGTACCAAAGACACATCAACAGTTTTTGGCTGCAGCCTCGATTGCGGAGAAAACGGTCCAGATGACGACGGCAAAGCCTATTGAAAATATGACTTTGCAGGTAGCCAACATAGCCAGTATTGGGGACAGATTGTCGACCATGTTAACGGACAAACTTAGCAGTAGCGTCGCCGAAATGTCAGCCATACAGGCCCAGAACAATAACCAGTCAAATGGACCGTACCAAAGGCAAAACTACCAACCACGACCGAAAACCAATTTCCAGCAACGAAACTACCAGCGTCCACAGAGTTCATCTTGTCAAGGATGTGGTAGGTACTGTTTAAATAGACAACCATGCCCTGCACAAAATTCAATGTGTCGGTTTTGTAAAGTTAAGGGTCATTTTGAACAAGTGTGTATAAAAGCTAAGAGGTACAATCAATATCCACAAAATCAATACTCGCAACATCAAAACCCACAATTTAATTATACTCAAAATCAGTATCCTCAAAATCAAAATCCTCATATATAGGAATTCGCGCATGTCCAAGGCTTTCCCAAGGATAGGCACAATGGAAAGTCGGTTAAAATCAACTTAACGACAATATTACATAAAAACACAACTCGCGTTTTAGTAAATAGTATACCAACAAATGCTTTGGTTGACACCGGTGAAGACATATCATGCATATCACAATCATTTTTAAATAAGATTTTCATGAGTAAACCAAATTTAAAGAAAACAAAAACACACGTATATTCAGTTTTAGGTATAGGACAACAAAAGTTGAGAGTGCTAGGAAAAGTATTTTAGACTATTAAGATAAAAGACAAATGTTTTGAGTTTGATTTTCATGTTATTGACACTTTACCACAATCACTCATCGGTGTAGATTTTTTATAGACAAACAATGTTACTATTAATTTATCTAGAAAATCTATGGAAATATCAGATAAATGTGCTAAAATTTGCTCACTTGAGACTAGTTTAGGTTTTGCTCGATGTAATAAATCTTGTGCATTGCCTGCCAATTCCGAGATAGTTCTACCAGTGCATGTATCCAGAAGAATCAAAGGTGAGCAAGTACTATATAAACCTGTTTCGCCAAACGCTAGGCACTTCGGTGTTGCGGCATATTAAAATATTAGAAACGTCCCTTCTATTATTCACAGGTTAGTTGAACTATTTTATTTAAGTTTTAAGCAGTAAACTGAGTACTCGATAAAGATAAAGTATTTTTATATTATTATTTATTTAAAAGCAAAGTTAATTCAAATTATTAAATTACTTGGTTTAAATGTTTATGCACAGTTGTGTCAATATCAGATAAACAATTAATGCAATATTTAATTAAATAAACTAGACCATAATTCTCTTTCTATTATCAAGTTTAAATGGACAACCTATTTACATAATTTAAGATGAAACCTCATAAGGTCAACCGCTTATTTATATACATATTATGGAAACTTCTTCAATTATTCTTTATCTATATTTATCTATATTTGTTATGTTTGTATATATATTATTATGTATTGTTAATTGTAATACATGACTTCGGTGTTGCGGCATATTAAAATATTAGAAACTTCCTTCTATTATTCACAGCCAAAACGTCCCACCCAAAGCCAAACTACGGCGGAGTTACAGGTCCGTCTTAACAACTACGAGACAGTTAGAATAGTCCTGATATATGTAGGAAGAATCGGTGATGAAGTGGTGGTGGTTCTCACTTGTTCTTTTTGGCTTAACCACCCAATACATTGTCAAAGAAAATGTCATGTTCCAGAAAATTAAGGAAGTATCAACTACAAGGTCAAATTGGCTCATTACTTTTGTCGTTGACTTGGATCCTTTTGAATTGTTTCTTAATAAAATAAAACAAAACTTGGGCAAGGCTTTTTTCGCTACACAAAAGGTTCACACAATGTCTATGTTCTACACCCCTAGAACTCATGTGCTTAATATCCGAACGTACTCCATCAGGACTGAACAGTTATACCACTATACGATCACGTGCCCGTGTGGTGAGTTATTGAACATTCGAATAATTCAACTTTTAAGACAGTTTGTGAACATTTGAACTTTAGAATCTTTCTTGACTTTGTAATTATATAATAAAATGACTGTATGACATTACCATCTCGTAATTGCTCAACAAGATATAGGACTAGCGTTGAACAACCTAGCTTACCAACTGCAAGGGTTATCAAACAAATTAGGGGCAGAGGGGGTTTATTAAATTATACTGATTTTTTGGGGGATGCTACAAAGTTTAGAAATGGATTAAGCAAATAGAAAAATATATTGCTTTGGCAGGGTTGGGTAGAAATTAATCAAAAATGTTGGCATTTAAGCTAGTGACCCGCCGGTTAGGGATTTCATCCATAGGTGGTAAGAACAAAATGAAGGGGACGAAACTGTGGGATGGAACGAGTTAAAAGCTCGATTAGTTGAAAGATTTTCAGAAGTGTCAGATCCACAACATGCTTTCGACCTTTAAAGCAAAATTAAACAAAACCTGGTTGAAATGTTCACATCTTCGCGGAAAGACTGTAAAACCTTGCGGAAGAAATTTTTAAGGATCATAATGTAAATTTGCCTACAATTCAGAAACAATTGGTAAACTTTTTCATAAATGGCCTTTCTAATGACTAACTAATGTGTAACTACAAATCATTGTTCTGGCCTTTCATTGATACGGTGTAGCAACGTTGAGAGTTTTTCTGGAAATTTGTTGATTAAAGGGAAACTTTCAGTAGAGACCACTCCTTCTGTTTGTCTTTTTTTTAATTACTGTTTTAATTTATTGATTTTTTCTTATTTTGTAAAATTTATTAATTTGAATTTAGATTTTTTGGTTTTTGATTTTCTAACTATTTCAACCTATCTCAATAGATGTTGAATTAAGTGAATTAAGAATTTTGTCTTATAAGCATATCAGTTTACATGGTCATTAATTAGTTCTGCACAGTGAACTATTTTGAAGGAACTGAGATGTTCATACAAACTATTTTATAGTTCATTTCACTCATTCACCAATGTTCTATTTCTTTTGAATCCTATGGATTGGTTTTAATGGAATATGATACACAATATAACACCTATTGAAAAATATGTTTAAATAAGATGCCAGTATTTCATGAATACTTTTTGCAGTTCTTCTGCTTGAGGATGATATGTTATGAATGATACATAACATCTATTTTAAACTTTTACCTTTTTCTTAATTTTATCTTTTCTGTCATGGAATTTGATATAATTTGTTTCAACAATTTTAGTTAATAAAATAGTCTTATCAATAAAGACTTTTCTTTCTGGTTTGTGTTTCTATGTAAATGAATACCTTTGCCTTTAATATAGGATTTAAAATTCCAAGTGGGTTGGTTTGGGTTTTTATGAAGATGTTGGAATTTTTCAGTATTTTTTTTTATAGCATTTCATATCTTAAACACCAGTATTTTAATGTGTTCGCCTTTGAGGATTTCAAGGTCTAAAACTTTTCTGGAATGGTTTTTGCATTCCTGAGTATACTTTAGCAGGTAGTGTTGTTGAATAAATTGACTGGTAGGGATGAGCTGGTCACTATGGTCACTATTTCAAGCTCTATTACATATTTCATGATAAAATGTAAATATTTACAATGATCGATTTAGTTTATTTAAAAGTCATATCCTATTGAATTGAATATAAAAATTTGCTTGGATACAGTAAACATTTACTTAGTTTCAATGAACACTTACTTAGATGCAGTAAACAACAGTAGTATAGTACTTGAACGACTCCAGCGCACCCCCCCCCCCCCCCCAAAAAAAAAAAAATTTGACCCCTAAAAAATTACCCTCATTTTAAGTAAAAAAAGCCCTAAATTTTCATAAAAAAAAGCAAAAAACACGCCAAAATTTTTTACTCCCCCCAAAAAAATAAACAAAAAATAAAAAAAAGCCGGGAGAACAGGCAGAGAAAGAATTCTGTGGAATTTAAGAGAAATTTTTTTTTTTCCCCAGTGCACCCCAACGATAAAAATTGTGATTTTTAATTAATTATATTAATATATTCATGTTAAATTCCTGTATTGATCTTGTAAGTCTAGTTATTGAAGTGCTATTCAATAGGACATGACTTCTTAAATTTATTTTTAGTCTATTTAAATCAATTATTGCAAATATTTACCTGGTTGTCAAGAGTATGTTTACATGTGATTGACAACGTCGTCATCACATGTAAACATATAGCAGACTGGTGCGGTCTTTCGTTTCAAATTAACAGTGGAGAGACATTAATTTTACCTTCAAATCAGTGTGAACGTGAAGCAGATATGGAATCAGAACAACAATGGACTTTTACCCAAAAACAATTGATTAATGATTATAGAATTTACTATCAAAATATGGGATTGTTGGTTAACGAAATTGATTCAAATGGACCAACCGGAAAGATGCCGAAGCTTCCTAAAAAAACCTAAACAACGGCTTAGTGACGTTTATGGACCGAAAAAAGTGAATAAGGAAGAAATGACCCCCCCTAGAACTGCACAAATATCTAACAGACAACATTGCTGATGTTAACCACACAATTTCTAGAGAAACATTCAGCCACGCTTATTTGCTTTTTGGCAATGAGAGTGAGACGAACATTGTGGAAAAATTAAATAAAGGGATACGAAATCTAAAACGGCAGGATGCTCAAACACTTTTAATTCATATTAGTTTTGGACATTTTTTAAATCTTACCAAAGCCTGGCTGGAAAATGAAAGGAAAGGAGGAAGAATTAAACAATCTTGGTCTGCATGGTTAAAAGAGAAGACAGGGTATTCCGATGACCACGCGAGGAAGCTACTTGCTCTCGCAAAGGTTCTTCACGAATACCATCATTTTTTTAATGTGGGATTACCTCTAAATTTCATTTTGAGAAAACTAAAAGAAATAGACATCATGCTACAAATTCCAGAACTCAATGCATTCTGGAGGAGACCTGTGGTTCTACCAACCACCAATGATCTTCGATCATCGCAAGACGATCCACTTACACTGACTGCTTCCGAGTGACTTTTTCAATGCTATATTTAGAAACTTAGAACTTTCTCAATCTGTAATTGTGTTTTTTAATATAGTTTATGTGATATTGATTTTCTTATTCCATATAAGGAGTGATCATACATGATCAGTGGCTGGGACAACTTTGTATATATTCCGTATAAGGAATGACTATTTCTCAATGCTATATTTAGAAACGGTGATGCATAACCGGGTAACTTTCAGTGGATGTGACAGTTCTTATCATGAGCGGTTTGGGCAAAAGAACTTTGAACAGTTATATTATGTTTATAGTGTTTGACTTGTATGTATTTATTGCACTTTTTTTTCAAATTAAAATTTTGAAACTGATTATTGTTTTGGTAATAAATTAACCGTAAGTAAATAAAGATTTAAAACTTAGTCATCTGTAATTCTTTTTCATAAAATCCACCTTTAACTTCTTGGCCTTTTAAATCAAATATTCTATAGGTAACAGGGTTCGTATTTAAAACGTTTTCAATTACAAATATTTCTTTAGTCCAACGAGTAGTATAACCTTTTTCAAATTTACCTTTCTTTTTTGTTATTCTTACTCTATCTCCAACTTTGAATTTAGGTTTTTTAATTTTTTCTTCCTTTTCTGGATATAAATTTTTATACACTGTTAATTCATTTTTTAATTTACTTGCTTGAACAGGTGTCATTTTAATTGAAGAATGTACTGTATTATTATAATTTTTAACTAATTTATCTAGTATATCATAATATTTAAAAGTTTCATTAGCAGTAAAATATTTATACATATGTTGTTTCATTGTTCCTATCCATCGTTCCACTACACTGGATTTTTCTTCATTCTCAGTTGAATATAACTTTATGTTATTATCTTTTAACAATTCTTTTACTTGTCGATTATAAAATTCGGATCCTTTATCTGACCAAATATATATTGGTTTTCTTTCTTTAAATAATGTTTTAAAAGCTTCACTGACTGTTACTCCTGTTTTATTTTTCAAAGGGATTAACCAACTATATTTACTAAAAACATCTATAACTGCTAATAAATATTTATAGTGTTCATTTTGTTTTGAATATGGTTGCATATCTATTAAATCAACTGCCCATGTTTGATCTATTGAATGAACATAAACACGTCTTTTAGGAAAAGATTTTACAACTCTATGATGTAGTTCATCTGCTAATTTATTTGTTAGATTTGTTTTAGACATTTTGAAGTAACTAAAATGTTTTTTTTTAAATGGATGAAAGAAAACATTGTTCCAAATGTAATGAATACAAGTTACTAAGTGAATATCACAAAGCAAAAGACAAACCGATGGGAGTTAAATGTGCATGTAAACAATGTATAAAGCCTATAAAACAAAATCATTATCAAAATAACAAAGAAAAATATAAACAATCTTATCAAGAATTTATGTTTAGAAATCCTACTTATTGGAATTTATATCAAAGAAAATAATATAATTAAAATTTAACCTTACAAAATGGGCCCTAAAAAATCGTTTCAAGATCTTATTACTGAAACTACTATTGATGATATAGAAGAAATCAATGCAACTAAATACATAAACTTTTTAAAAGATAAAATAGTTATTAGTCAATTTCCTTTGAAAATAAAGATAATAATAACAAGTGAATTTACAACTCCTATGGCATTTGATAGAATAGAAAGTCATTACTCTCATCCTGTTGAAGTTGTCCTAACACAAAACAATTTATCTACATTTTACAATAATTTGTTAGATAAATTTAAAGCTTGGGTAGATAAATTTCAAGAAAGAGGATCTGGTTTTGTTTTCGATGGTATCAAAAGTGTAAAAGTAAAACTATATAAATATGAATATCAAAGAGCTTCGTCTTATATTCCCCTTCAATTTAAATCAAGTAATATTATTAATGTCCAAAATAAAAAGGATCATAAGTGTTTTCTTTGGTCAATAGTAGCAAGTTTATTTCCAGCCAATAAAGACAAACAAAGAGTAACAAAATATAAAGAATATGAAAATGAAATTAACATGAAAGGAATTGAATATCCTGTATCAATAAAAGACATCCCAAAAGTAGAGAAACAAAATAATCTAAGTATAAATGTATTTGCTTTAGAGTATCAAACAAATAAACAATCTGTACATCCAGTTTATATATCAAATGTAGAAAGTAAAAACGTAATTGATCTCTTATACATTGAAAATAACGAAAATACTCATTATTGTCTAATTAAAGATTTAAATAGTTTTAGGTGTGATAGGAATATAAATAAATCGTTTATATGTAGAAATTGTTTGCAAGGATTTCAAAGAGAAGAAACACTAATAAAACATAAAAAAATATGTTATGATAACGAACATTGTAAAACCATAATGCCAAAACCAGGAAAAAATATTCTTAAATTCAATAATCATCATTTTAAAAATAGATTACCATTTGTTTTATATTGTGATTTCGAAGCATATAATATACCCATGCAATCATGTACTCCAGATCCTAATAAATCTTATATAAAACCAATAAGTAAACAAGAAATAAATAGTTATGGTATTTATGTTCATTCTGATTATCCAGAAATATATAAACCACAATACTTTTCTTATGTTGGTGATGATGCAGTAGAAAAATATGTGGAAAAAGTAATAAAGATATACAAAAAAATAACTTGTAAGATAAAATCGTTTTATCATTTTTTTTGTAGTTTCTTTTTTACGAATTTTAGCATCATTTTCTGATAAATCTCTTGATTTTTCAAATTCCTTATTTATATTATTTTGAAACTCTTCATCATCTTGAAAAGACGTTTCTTCTTCTTCTTCTTCATCATAATCATTATTTTTAAACTCAGGATTATCAAACTCATAACCTCCTTCAGCCATTTTTTTAAAGAGAATTTAAGTCATATTTTGGAGGAGGGTCATTAACATGATTAACTATTGTAATTTTGTTAAAAAAAATTAGATATTTTCCATTTTTTTTTTTTAATTCACTTTTACCCTAGCTTCTGTATCTTCAATTAATTTTTTTCTTTCATTATCATTCATTACTGTTTGTGTTTGTTTTGTTCGTATATTTTCTTTCATTTTGTTGTATTTTTCTAATTCATCCAAAACTGATTTAAATTCTTCTGCACTTATCTGTCCGTCAGTTAAAGATTTTGATATTAAATCTGTTATACTGTTTAACTTGCATTCTGCCATTGTTTTAATTTCATAATGTTTTTTTGATTTTGTTGTCAACTTTCTTCTAATTAATTTAACTAGACCTCCTAAACTTCCACATACAACAGCTGCAATTTGTATGGGAAGTAAGATAGGAAAAGCTATTCCTATACCAGCTAAAACAACAGATGTCGAAATTAAACTTGTATCAACACCATCAGTAACATTAATTCCGCGTTTATATTTTTTGTATAGTGATTTACGTTTATCTCTCTCATTTATTAATGTTTTTTTCTATTTCTGTTATTTTTTGTAGTCTATAATTTTGTCCATCTTCTATAGGTAATTCTGGATATAAATCAGGAGCTGTAGGTTATTTCATTTTTTAAAGTAAAAATTGATTTTTTTCCCCTCTTAAATCCCACAGAATTCTTTCTCTGCCTGTTCTCCCGGCTTTTTTTTAATTTTTTTTTTTTTTGGGGGGGGGGGGGTTAAAAATATAAGGTTTTTATTTGGGGAGTAAAAAATTTTGGCGTGTTTTTTGCTTTTTTTATGAAAATTTAGGGCTTTTTTTACTTGAAATGAGGGTAATTTTTTCGGGGTCAAATTTTTTTTTTGGGGGGGGGTGCGCTGGAGTCGTTCAAGTACTATACTACTAACAACTCCTTAGATGTAGTAAACACTTACTTAACTAACTTCAAAATCGAATCTGAATTGAGAAGATGTTATTTAGTTAAAGTGTTGGATGGATTAAAAAAACTTGAAACATTATTGGCGAAACGTAATAATACGATAAATTTACAAGATATGGAGATGAACAGCATAAAAAAGGAAATTGAATTGTTAACCGAGAGAATAAATAAAGCTAAGGAAGATTTTGATGACAAAAACAAGACACAATATCACACACCTATACCCCCCCCCCCTTCCAAAAAAAAAAAAAAAATTTGACCCCCAAAAATTTACCCTCATTTCAAGTAAAAGAGCCCTAAATTTTCATAAAAAAAGCAAAAAACACCCAAAAAACACCAAATTTTCTTACTCCCAAAAAAAATTTTTTTTTTACTTTTTTATAAAAAAAACGTTATTAAAAACACCCAAAAAACAACAAAAAAATTCAAAAAAAAAATAAATAAAAAAACCGGGAGAACAGGCAGAGAAAGAATTCTGTGGGATTTAAGAGAAAAAATAATTTCCCCAGTGCGCCCCAACCTTGATTTTTAATTAATTTTATCAATATAGTCTAGTAATAAAACGGATCAATACTACTACAACTTAAATTGCTTTTTACATTTGCTATTTAATAGGACATGACTTTTAAATAGACTAAATCGATCATTGCAAATATTTACATGGTTGTCAAGAGTATGTTTACATGTTGCCTAGACAATGTTGTCATCACATGTAAACATATAGCAGACTGGTGCGGTCTTTCGTTTCAAATTAACAGTGGTGAGAAGACGTGAATTAATGTTTCAAGAAAGTAATTCTACAAAAATACAAATGGAAATTCAAGAGTGTCAGGCGCAGCCTCAACCACAGAACTGGCCATGGAGTTTAGAAGAAAGTAACATTTTGATAGAAAATATCAGTTACTATCAGAGAATGATTGAGACAATCGAAAGAGCTAAGAGTTTGGGACCGGTTAAACTTCCAAAAGCTCCGAAAAGAAAGGTGCAGGACTTATTTAAAGAAAAACTGGGAAAGAAAAAAAAGCAAACTATCACGACCCCTGAAGAACTTCACACCTTTCTAATAAGCAGAAAGGCGGATTTATCAAAGACAATTTCGAGGCAGAAGTTTATTTTTAATAGAGAAAAAAACCCTGTTAAACAGTTACAAGAAGCATACAAACACTTGGGAAGACATAACGCCCAAGGTATGCTGTTTAACATTACTTTCGGTGATTTCCTTAATGCTTTGAGAGACTGGTTTCTTTCGGCAAAGTTCAATACAACGTGGGACACATGGTTATCATCTAAGATAGATATATCTATACCTCATGCTCGGAAATTAAGACAACTTGCTAATCTACTTAAAGGATTTAATGGTTTTCTGAACATTAATGTTTCAATCAATGATATTCTTTCAAAACAAGAACTTTTCAAACAAATGTTAGCAATTGATCAGTTTGCCACCTTTTGGAGACAGGGAGACTATATTCCAGCAGATGATGAACTTACTCCGTCACAAGAAGTTTGATATGTATGTGATATTGTATTCCATATAAGGAGTGATCATACATGATCAGTAGGTGGGACAACTCTTTACTATTGATTTTCTTATTCCATATAAGGAGTGATCATACATGATCAGTAGGTGGGACATAGTAACGGTTATTCATAACCGGGTAACTTTTAGTGGATGTGACAGTTCTAACTTTGAACAGTGATATTATGTTTATAGTGTTTGATTTGTATGTATTCATTGCACTTTTGTTTTCAAATTAAAATTTTGAAACTGATTATTGTTTTGGTAATAAATTAACCGTAAGTAAATAAAGATTTAAAACTTAGTCATCTGTAATTCTTGTTCATAGAAAGAACCTGTTATTTCTTCGCCTTTTAAATCAATTATTTTATAAGTAAAAGGAATTGTATTTAAAACTTTTTCAATTACAAATATTTCTTTAGTCCAACGAGTAGTATAACCCTTTTCAAATTTACCCTTCTTTTTTGTTATTCTTACTCTAGTACCTACTTCGAATTTAGGTTTTTTAATTTTCTCTTCCTTTTCTGGATATAAATTTTTATACACTGTTAATTCATTTTTTAATTTACTTGCTTGAACAGGTGTCATTTTAATTGAAGAATGTACTGTATTATTTTTGTTGTTTTTGGGTGTTTTTAATAACGTTTTTTTTATAAAAAAGTAAAAAAAAATTTTTGGGAGTAAGAAAATTTGGTGTTTTTTGGGTGTTTTTTGCTTTTTTTATGAAAATTTAGGGCTCTTTTACTTGAAATGAGGGTAATTTTTTGGGGGTAAGTTTTTTTTTTTTTTGGAGGGGGGGGGGGGGGTATAGGTGTGTGATATTGTGTAACAAGAGACGGATTTGGTAGCGATTAATAAAACAAAAAGTTAGTGCAAAGACTAAGCTCAAAAAATTGATAACAAAAAGAACCTGTGAGAATGAAGAAAAGACTACATTGGAAATAAAGAGAAGTGAATTAATTTCTGAAAAGAATAGGATAATAGAACTTGTTCGTCAAGACAGTAATTCCTAGTAATTAACTTCTTTAAATCTTCCATCTTCAAAATTAATTTGTGCATCTTGTATAACAAACAGATAAACATGTATTGATTCATCTGCTCCTACCTTTTTCGTTATTTGGATGGTAATACCTTCAGAGGCATTTTCAATTTTTCTTCCTGAACCGTGTAATGAGTTATCATCTGTTGAACGTAAATCTAACCATAATGCAAAATGATCTGTTAAATATTTTTCTAATGTTGTATAAGAGAAACATACATCTTTTAAAACTGCTTCTGTTGTTTTATTTCTTTTTGAATTTAAAGCAAAGAATTTATTTATTTCATCCCATTGCTGATATGCTTTCATTCCTTGACTGTATAGTTGATTTGGAACACCTTCTATTGTCATTTCTACTTTTGTTATGTTAGGATTATAAAAAGTTTCTGTACTTGTTCTTTCATGATCTTCGAACAACATTAGAATTCCTTTCATACTTCTAGCTGGAACATTTAAATTAATATTCCACAATGTATCAGATTTGTTTTTGGTTATTTTTCTATGTCTTAGTATTCTATCGTACAAAATAACCATCTTACCATCAACTTGTTGTTTTATCTGTCTTGCTAATTTTGTATCAGAAACCATATCAAATTCTAAACAAATGTTTTTGGTTTTATAACTTGTAGATGTATCTGTTGATTTAATAACTTTGTTGTAGTTGTTGAATGTAAGTTCATATTCAAGTCTATCACCAAGACCTGCTTGATAAAAAGGCATATGAGTTTCTAGTAGTTCAAAATCAAGTGGGGTACAAAATCTTGCACCATATGCAGTTGCAATTGCTTCATCGCCTGTGTCTGGTGCTTTATCATCCGCGTCAACTCTGTGTTTTAACATGTTTGTTTCACCAATACATTGGTATGCCATATTTACACGTTCAGATGTAGATTTCCATAAATCAACATAACAATGATAAATATCACTATCATCAATTGACATAATTTCATTTCCACTTATACGAATAGTTGTTTTTTTAACTATTGCTCTTCCTATGTTTTGATATATAGTTGTTTTTTTTGGGGGGGGGGGATTTTTAAGGTGTTTTTTTTCGGGATAAAAATTTTTTTTTGGGAGTAAGAAAATGTTAGTGTTTTTTGCTTTTTTTTATGAAAATTTAGGGCTTTTTTACTTGAAATGTGGGTATTTTTTAAGGGGTCAAATTTTTTTTTTGGGGGGGGGGGGTGCGCTGAACTCGCTCAAGTACTATACTACTTGCATGTCTTAAAATTTTAAGAAAAACTTGTTTAAGACTGTAAATTAGTTATAAAATTATGTTTTTTATATAGTGTTGTAGAATTGTATTCATTTAAATTATCTATTGAATAACATTTTTCAGAATGATGTTTATTACAACTTTTTTTGTACTAAAACATGTATTTTAAACGCATGTTCAATATTAATATTTGCAATCAGTCAGTCGTCTTTAAGATTGGGTGCACCTTCATTAAGGGTTACATAAAATGAATATCCTTGTTTGTATGTTACCTATTAGGAACAAGTCAATTTTTTGTTGCCGTGTACTGTTGGATAATCTTCTACCGGTACAAAAGTTATAATAATTTAATATATATATATATATAGGCAAGTATATTGTTCAGGCTATCTGAATAGCAGGGACGCCACAAATAATTGACATAATGGGTTATCTCAGGAGCAGGAACTCCTAGAAAATGTACCCATGGGTCACCCAAAAAGCAGGGACGCCACAATTATTTGACAAAATTGGTAACCTCGGGCGCAGGAACGCCACAAAAATGATAAAACAGTAACTTAGAGACTAATATAAACAAAATCAAATTCTGTTTAAGATTATTCAAGTTTTTAATACTTCATATATGTTTGAAACATTTTGTTTTATTACACCTAAAGCCAAACTACGGCAAAGTTACAGGTCCGTCTAAACAACTTACGAGACAAATAAAAGTCCTGATTATTTTGGTGGAGGCCCGAAGGTCCCGAAATCTTAACAATTCCGATTAAGCATGTCAATTCCTGTCAATTATAGAAACAGAGACACTATGAACGATTATCTCCTTGGATGCAGGAAACCCGTAACTGATTTAAAGAAAATCCCTGTAACACCGTCGAAATCGACGCTACCACCGGAGTCCGGTAACCTATTACCAACCAACCCTAGTCCGTTACCAGAAGCAAAAGCTACGGTAAAAAATGACGTCAGTGAGGACTACACCTGACACAGGCACGTCTCTGAATGATCGAACCCGTCGATTGACGGAACGGTTAATGCAGCCGTTGGCACAGCCGCCACGCAATTCCACGCGTGACCAAGATAATTTTTTTTTGCGTTAATAAAGGGTATACATTACCCTCATCAGTTATAAACAGTACACAAAATACTTGTACGTGGATTTGTCAGTTTGGACTGTTGAAGGTTTTAACAACTTTTTTTTTCGTTTCCAGAAATCCGGGAAATAATGAGATTATATCAATAGAACAAAATGCGTTTGAAGGATTAACATCTCTCTAAAGACATTGTTAAACTGATACAGTATCGATATAATAGAAACATTTAATTGAAACCCCTACATTCCCAAAAATGATTAAAATTTGAATATATGTTCTGAAATGTCAAAATGTTTAAAGGATATTCTAGAACAGTAGACTATTTTTTATCTATGGAATAATGAATTTACTTCAATAGAACAGAAGCGTTTCCAGGATTAACATCTCTACAGACATTGTTAAACTGTCACATCTACCATATCAACAGCAGTCTCAACATCATTACCAACAACTACAACCACTGGACCAGGTGCAACAATAGGAACAGGCGTAAGAGCTATAACAACCACAACAACATCATCAACCTCCAACATTTCGTCAGGTAGGACAGTACTGCCTCCTACAAACAGTCATCTATTTTGAAAATTGAGACATTTAAAGGTGACAATACTCAAAATCCAAAGACTTGGTTAATTAATTTAACCAATACTGAAGTTTTTATGAAGTTATTCAAACTTCCGAATACGGTTTCATTACACTTGATACAAATGAACACAGAACTGTCGATTTCTGGATAGGAACTAAATCCGTTTAATTTTCTTGAAGATTAGAAATTTTCATGCATGTGATCCTGTTGCATTTAAAATTTGTGCAATCGATATCAATGAAGATCAGGAAATTACAAGAAAACAAAATGTTAGCAGGTATATAGATGGTCCCAAGAAATGTATACTTATATAGTTATTTAAAATTAAATGTTAATTATCAAGGCTTAATTGATCACCTGAAAAAAACAGGTATTAATCTTTAAAAGAGGGCCCTTTAAAGTTAAATAGTTCCATTAATATTAGACGAGGATTAATCTAGAAACCCAGTTATATTGTCTATGTCGTTCCGGTTTCATCAAGTAGACATCATTAATAAAGAAATTTAACAGATAATTGACATTGCGTATAGTTAAAATGTCAAATTATCAAAGTGTGTTCCAGGTAATTTTTATACAGGTAAATAAAAATAATTTCGACATTAACAGTTCTTATATAAGAATACAATTTGAAAGAGTCAAATACGAGATTTTCATTTCGAAAAAATATTAAGTCTGTACTCATAAATAATATTGAAATCAAATTATCAATCCGCCTTAATAGAGTTACATACATAATTCTCAATTCGTAAAGAGATAAACATCTGGAACGCGTCGATTACGACTAGGAAAAAAACCTTTAAATTTAGTGTTTCGTCATAAGCACCGAAGTTGAGGCAGAAATTCTTAAAATTACGATTCAAGCCTAGATGCATATAATTGACATTGCGTACAGTTAAAATGTCAAATGATCAAAGTTTGTCCCCAAGTAATCAATACACAGGTAAATAAAAATAATTTTGACGTTAATAGTTCTTATACGGAATTAGGATTTTACAATTTGAAAGAGCCAGGATTCTCATTTCGTAAAGATATTAAGACTTTAACAATAATAATATTGAAATAAAATTATCAATCCGCCTTGACCGATCTATATGATACTACAGATAGTACTGAAAACCAGAGGCTCTCCGATGGTGATCGTAACATTTATTATGAAACAGCCAGCACTGCGTAGGTCTACCAATGTAATCGTAAGAAAAAATGAAGTGCCTCTGCATGGCTTTGCTGAATATAAGTATGATTTTCGTTTTTTGAGAAATCCTACTTTTAATATGCTGCTAACATGTTTACGTGTCAACATATGGTGGGTGCCAGGTTATTAACTAGGCTACGTCACATACAGGTAATCCCAAATAATATTGTCAGTTGTGGTATCCACGACTGTAAATGGAGATCGTATTTTACCATAATTCCCTTTCGTTCTTAAATTTTCAGCAATCATGGACACCCTTGTTAAATCATCCTGACTCTATTTGTAATAAGTCTCACCAGTTTCACCAAACGAAAATAATTTAACGGACCAATTGGTATTATCAGTGAAATAACATAGTTGTGTTAAGGCAGTCTCGGGAAGCCACGTCACACAGGTACATTGAAATAAGAAAAATATCGTTGACATAGTTAGTACAGAATAAATGTACACGACGCGCTTTTTACTGTAAAGAGCAGTGTAGTAAAATTTAGATTTTATCAGTTTCAGTGAGGTATTCCATTTCTCTGACATATCAACCTGTCAACAAAAGGTGGGTCCCAGGTTACTAAGCTACGTCACATTCAGGTAACCGAAAACAACTTTGTCGTATGTAGTATACATGACTTTAATCGGAGATCGTATTCACCATGGTTCCCTTTCGTCCTACAATGTACGACAAACATCGACACCCCTGTTAAATCTACTTGACTGAACATAAAACAAGTCTCATGAGGTTGATTAAATGAAAATGATTGATAGGACTACAAGGTATCAATACTAAAACGACAAAATTATTTTATGTCTTACCTGATATGCCACGTCACACAGGTGGGTTCACAATGGTACATTGAAATAAGAAAAATAACGTTGACATTGTTAGTACAGACAAATGTAAACAACAGGTTATATATATCAGGTATTGTCGCAGTTCAGAATAAAAATTCAACAGATTAGCTCAAAGCATTAATAGAGTTATCTTATCTACTTTTGAAAGATGTTAATGAAGCTACCATTGACACAAAATTAACAAAAACAATGATTATTATAGATATATATTAAATGAAATGTAAAACAATCGACAATTGCTGGTTAATCTATACTATTAAACAAGAAGACCTCATTTTTGGTGTCGCTTCTCTTCTTTCCACAATAAATTAGTCAACACGCCTCTGTGTCTTATAGGTACAGTGCATAGTCGCATTTGTCATCCATTCATATGATTATTCAGATTGAGTTATTT
This sequence comes from Mytilus edulis, assembly GCF_963676685.1. Taxonomy (NCBI): domain Eukaryota; kingdom Metazoa; phylum Mollusca; class Bivalvia; order Mytilida; family Mytilidae; genus Mytilus; species Mytilus edulis. Next base: position 45,344,789 of record NC_092354.1, read on the forward strand.
TGGGAGAAAAACGAGAAAAAAGGCATCCGGATATTGTCCCGTCATTGGACGAAATTTTAAGTCTCATTAGACTTCCGGTTTGCGTTTTTCTGTATACTGTATTTTTAAAATTCTATCTGCTATCATTTTACAAGTTTACTATCACGGCGGTCACATAATTTATTAAATAGAGAGGGTCTGTATACTATATCAATGACCACCATGGATCGATTAGTAAACTTAAAATTGAAAGTAAATACACTATATTTATATAGTAATGAATGTTCATAATATACATGTTTAGATAAGCGCTAAAATTATTCATGTGAACGTTTGATACCTTTTCTGAAATTCTCCAGTTATTAAATCTTTTACAAGAAGATGTGGTATGATAGCCATGTTGAGACAACTCTCCACAAGAGACCAAAATTATACAGAAATTAACAACTATAGTTCACCGTACGACCTTCAACAATGAGCAAAGCCCATACCGCATAATCAGCTTTAAAAGGCCCTGAACTGACAAGGTAACACAATCCAAACCTGAAAACTAGCGGCCTTATTGATGTACACAAAAATGAACGAAATACAAATATGTAACACATAAACAAACGACAACCACTGAATTACAGGCTCCTTACTTAAATGTTCATAACATACTCAATGTATTATGTTCATATTGAAATTGATAGAAAACCAAAAATTGGGAATTTTGGAAATAAAGAAGGAGGGATATAAAAAAAACATTTTCCTGTCCCCAATAACCTATGACTTATGATACTTTTGCTGAAATTCCCTACTAAATGTATTATGTTCATATTGAAATTGATACAAAACCAAAATTGGGAATTTTAGAAATAAAGGAGGAGGGATAAAAAAAAAACAACACATTTTCCTGTCCCCAATAACCTTTGACTTATGATACTTTTGCTGAAATTCTCCAGTCATTCAATATTTTACATAGTTCTTTCAACAACACTTTACATACTATAAACTACGCTCTGAATGCCCGCGATTTCGCGGGTGTGTTCTAGTAAAATTATAAAATAAAATAGTAAATGTATGAAATACATGTTATAATTAATCAAGGGGTCTTTGAGGTGTAAATAAGGTACAGTATGTTTGATTTAAATCTGTATTTATGTAGTATACTTATGCTCTGCTTAAACCATAAGGAATTGTCTATTGTGGATTTTCTTTTAAACTTTGAAATTGAACATTTACATTATGATTTGAATGGGTCAAGGGATAATATTTTCTGGGTCAAAGATAAACAACAGACAGCATAATTTTTACTTCATATTATACTTCATGTAAAATTCTGTGTTAATGTAAAACCTACCACATGTCTCATTTGTGCAAGTCCAACTACAAGCTCTGTTAAACATGTTTGCTACAGTAGGGGGCTCATTGAAGTCTACCAGATGGATTATGCAATTACAATTTTCTGACATAACTTGCACTATCACCACTTCCCTCACATAGCCTTCCTTGTTGAAACTCCATAACTCCATATGGTTTATCAAACCACTTTCCACAACAAAGTTTCAAAGGTGTATTAGTAAGAATTACAGAAAATATACCTGAGGTTCACTATTTACCTAGTGTACTGATTTATAAATCTCACTTTGAAATTATATGATGAAAATGGAAAGAAAGACATATCTGAGTCCAAAATATGTTTATTCACGAAACATTTTTTATCATAGTTTATCTAACAGATGAATATTAGTATGCAGCATCACATCTTGAAACATTATAAACAAGTTTTGTTAATGACACTACCTTTCATACTAACTTTGATAGCTTAGTAAAAAAAAAATCATACAAAGAAAGACAACTCTAAATGTTCTATCAAATTAAAATATCTTGATAGGGAAAAAATGAAATCGGTTATGCATCATGGCACTTTTATAGACGATAATTTAAAAAAAAATACATAGGAAAATCACAATCTTGAAAACTATCATGTTCATTGCACTTCAAATAAAATCATCAATGAAAAAGTTACCTAAAATATTTACAATGAACTAAAAACTACATGAGCTAAAAGTAACATGAAAAAAAAATCACAACCTTAAATAAAAAAAAAAACATTATTGCATAGTCCCTGAGTAACAATGTTATACAAACATGTAACCTAGATATAAACATCAGATTGACCCCCAAGGGTGACTGGGGTATAGAAATATGGTCACTTGGTCTTCTCTTGACCGGCAGTAAAACGCTTGCCGAAGTGGGGCGTCCGTTTGGCTGTGCGGGATGTATCAAGTTCGCAGTCACGTTCGGTCAGAAGGGGGACGTTAATTCCGATGCCTCGTGTAAAGAGAGTGCCACGCTCTTTGCACGTTAAGAACCCTTGCAACAACTCTTTGAGGGGTCCGTAGGTAGCCTGTTGCAAGGCTAAATTTCTGTCCCTATCCAATATACCCTCCTTTTCCGGTGGCAGTCCAAATTTCCCCGTCCATCATCCCAGATGGCCTCTATTGTAACAACCTACCTATTGTATTTATTGTGAACTTGTTCTCGTCCTGAATATGCATGAAATATTTGCCACTGGACGTTAAGCAACAATCAATCAATCAATCAAACATCAGATGAAAGGATGGTTCTTCCCCCTTTCATAAATAACTCACGACATTAAAAACAACATATTTAATAAAAAGTAATCATAAAATATACATTCATCATATAAAACATTCAAAGTAACAAAAACCCTATAAGTAACAACCTTTTGTGTATTTTTTTCATACAATGAACAACATTAATGGAACACTATTTTAGCACCATTTTCATAATAAAAACTTGGGACTAGAAAAATGTCTTTGGTCCATAAAACAGTAGTCTTCTAAATAAGACAAGTCGTAAAAGCATCAAAAGTTACATAAAGTATCAAAAAGGAAAATCTTTTACAAAAAGAAAGATATGAGACAGTTTAGTGAACACTTCATATTACATATCAACAGTAAGAATAAAAAACTAATATAAAAACAAAACAAAGAAAAAAATATATATCAGCCCAAAACCTATTATATACATTATGTTGGAATGATATGGTTATAAACTTATGAACACTGTTTCACTAAATGATGTGTACACAAGGAAAAAAATATTTCTTCAAGCATCTTACTTTAACAAAAATAAAATTCTTCAAGACAAAACTCAAACAATATAAAACAGTGTTTACTAATGAAAAGCTTTTTGAGAATTTGAGCAATATCACATGATATATAACAACAATCAGAACATTGGGACAGTATGTACCTGAAAACAAAATTACACCAACTGTTACAATCATAGATTTTAAAAAGGGAACACTACAACATTCCTGAGTATTTGAGCAAAAAATTATCATAATATATCTATTTACACTTTTTACACACTTGTAAAAAAAAAGAAACTACTTTGTTTTAATTTAGTTTGACCCAGTATGTTTTAATTTAATTTGACCAAATACTGGTGTAATCACTGAACAAATATTTCACACAGAACACTTTCTTTTGTAGCACTATTTAAAAAAAAACAATTTAGAAACATACTTAGCACCAATTTATAACTGCAAACAATAACAAAAAAAAAAAAAAGTACAACATATCTTTTTTTTATTTTTCTTGATACAAAAGAGGTAAAAACATGTTTTAAATTTCTCATTGTGTTATCTCAGAAATTTTTCAAATATAGTTTAGTTATCAATATACAAAAGATAATTTATACAAAGACTATATTGATTGATGAGACACTTAAAATATGGGACTTGGCATTGTATAATCAACAACAAAACTTAAAAACAATCCTGAGTATTTCACTGTGCATGCATATAAAAATTGAAAATCTATTTACATTCTTTTGAAGTCACCAAATACTTTAAACCTATATTATTTATTTATCCCCAAATTTATAGTCTAATATTTTCACACTGGTTTGAAAAAGTTAAAAATGAATGAAATTTAAAATTTGTTTCCCCCAAAATGTAATGCTTTTCACTAAACTATGGTCAAAAGTTATTTAATTTTGTTTTAATTTAAATCTTGCATTTAGTATTTTTGAATAAAAATTTAATCTAAAAAAAAAATAATCCAAATATTATCAAAAAATAAAACTAATTTCATTCACATATAAGATTCACATATAAGTCTCTTCTGTTAAGGGGGTCTTTATACGGTGACTTCTGGTTCGTCTGGCTATGGGGGGTGTTGGATCTTTTATTGGAGGTGCAGATGGTTCTGGCGATGATTCCCTATTGAAACTTTCAGTGTCTGATGAGGAGGAGTACGTACGGAGGGTAAAAATAGGTGGGATGTCTTCAATTGATCTCAATCTAGGTCCTGTTGGTCTTTGGGGGGTGGATATTTCTGGAACGGGAATGATGGTGGGTAATTCGAATGATGGAGTTATATCTAAAGTGGGTATCTGAGTGGTTAGTGTCGAATCCTGTTGTGATCTGGTAATTGGTAAATAAGGCAGTTTCTGGTGTCTCATTCGGTAAAGCATCTTGCCTACGACCAGGGAAACGTATGCAACAAATAGTCCCGACACTGTCCAAAATACTGCAAAATAAAAAACACATTTATATTCATTGTATAACCTTACCACAATAAATTGATATTTTTACTTGCCATGACAGAATGTAATGTTATTTCTTTTTTTTTCCATTGTATTTTTTTCATGTAGAATTAAACATATACTGTTTAGTTGATCAAATACCAATTCTCCTCATTTTGTGCAAAAGTACAACTATAATGCCAAACCATCATTCACATTTATGTATTAAACCCTTAATTAACATTTGAAAAAATATTATTTTCTATTAGGGTTAAACAAAACTACAGAACTTACATATACAGTGTTATACATCTATAGCTAAAGAACTGCCATAACCTGTGATAATTTACCAGATCGTTTGTATTGCCATGATCTTGACTTGATACAGACATTTTAATTGAAATGGTTATTCAAACAATAAAAGATTTTTATGTACCTGTCATAAATACATCCATTTTCTGTAAGTAATGTCCCAGGTCTTTCTTCTGTTCTAAAAAAAAAAGAAAGTAAAACACATTTAAATAACTTAAAAAAGTCATATCTCAAATTATTTTTATTAGTCATGAACAACACTAAAAGTCTTACTAAATGTATGTGCATCCTATAACCTACATTGTTAACAATATAAAACAGAAACTTGTACTGTTAAAATGCTTTATTTTTGAAAGATCTTATAATTTTATATTTTAGATAAACAATCATTTTCTATTTTTACATATCACCTTTTTTGTATCATTACCTGAATGTGGTTCTTTGCTGTCTGTGGTCACCCTAACTGTTGTGGTAGGCCATGCTTCTTTGAGATCACTGGTTGTTGAATCCCTAGTGGTGGGCCATGCTTCTGTGTGGTCTGTTGTTGTTGTTACACTTCTAGGCTTGGTGGGTGTTTTTTCCTTCCTTGTCACTTCTAATATGTTGTCAGGTACTGAAAAAAACAAACATTTTTAACACAAATATATCTTTATAAAAATATACAAAAGGTTGTCTTACCAATTGTCTGTTAGAAAAAAAATTTTTTTTTTTACAATAGAATAAAGTCAAAAATAAGTTCTGTCCAGTAAAACACCTTTAAAATCATTGTATGGGGGGCCATTTTTGGATTTTAATTCATTTAAAGTATTATAAAAGATTTGACACTTTGGGAATATATATATAAATTTTATAAACTTTTTAATATATAATTTATGTATATAATATATAAGGTGGTTAATTTTCTCATTTGATTTGTTTTACATTGTCATTTCATGGTCTTTTATAACTGACTATGTTGTATGAGCTTTGCTCATGGTTGAAGGTTGTATGGTGACCTGTAATTGTTAGTTTCTGTGTCATTTTGGTCATTTATGGAAAGTTGTCTCCTTGACAATCATACCACATCTTCTGTGTTACATTACAAAAGTTATTATCCCTTGAGTAAGGAGACAGTCTTGCAGGTCATTCATTATTTGATCAAGTGACTTACTACTGGCCAGTGCAATAAATTTGTTATTGCATAGTACTGTCAAAGCAGATATTTTCATGTGAACTTTATATTTTGTTATTTTCTTTGGTGGCACATATTGGACGTAATCGTATAATGCATTGTCTGTCTTTAAACTTGTGGTTCAAAAATAAATAATATATTCTCCCATGAGACTTTTGAAAATAAACACAGTTTTCATTATTTTGTTAACCACAACATAATGTCCATTTTCCCACCAAAAGTACAGCTGCTAAATTTATGAAATACATGTTATAATCAATCAAGGGGTTTTTGAGGTGTAAATAAGCTACAATAGGTTTGATTAAGATCTGTATTTAACTTATGCTGTGCTTAAACCATAAGGAATGGTCTTAGGTGGATTTTCTTTAAAACTTTGAAATTGAACATTTACATATCTTTTGGTAGGTTGATGTGTAATATTTTCTTGGACAAAGTTTAATCACAGACAGTATTATTTTTTTTTACTTCATATAAGAAACTGTGTTAATGTAAAAACCTACCACATGTCTCATTTGTGCATGTCCAGCTACACTCTCTGTCAAACATGTTTGTTACCGTAGGGGGCTCATTGAAGTCTACCAGATGTATAATACAGTCACAACTTTCTGACATCACTTCTACAATCCTCACTTCCCTGACATAAACTTCCTTGTTGCAAAAGCAAACGGCCGAAGCTGTGTCATACTGACATTGACCATTTATAGTTGTAATAAAGATGAATAGAACTGATACAATTTGAAACCACGCCATTTTTGTTTTGAAGAGAACGGAAAAGAGGTCGGGGATGAATGGAGAACCTGTTGGGATAATATCGAATGTCGCTAATTGTTTCAGTTAATAAGAAGGAAAAAAACCCGTTGTAATTATTCTTATTTGTTGTAAATAAAATATTAATTCAATTTCGGATTATATATATATATATTATAAAAGAAAATAAATTCAACTCCATGACACTCGAGCTACCTTCTTACGTTAGAAGATTCGATATAGAAAAACTAACTGTTCTCTAAAAACACTAAGTACCAAAAGGTTACGGTTAAGGACATGATTTTCATTCGTATACATATAGGTAAATACTAAGGTTATTCATACAATTTTGATTAAAATCTGTAAATGAAAATATATCAATAACCTGATATAACATTGAATATTTTTTTTTAAATGTCATCCATTATTGTAATACTGTTAACAATTGCAGTACTCCACATTGAGAGGAGTAAATTTTATATAATAAAAAAAAAAATGTTCCAGATATATTATTTTAAGCATTTGTTTTATCCACATAATTTCTCCTGTGTACATTTAGTTGAATCCTAAGTCCTATGTACTAGAGTATTAATACAGTGTTTTTTCCCCCATATACATTTTATAAAACCTACCATCACTTCATATTTTGGATTGCTCATTTCATACAATTCTTCATTCTTCCCGATGTGTAAATTGATAAACCTCAAAAGATGTAAAAATGATAAAACAATAATTTAATGGGAAGTTTCAAACTATTATGTAGTTTACATAATTATTTGTTATGTACAGATTCATATCTATTGTTTAAAAGGGTCAATTAGAAGATCTGTAAATCTTAGATTTTACAGTTACTTATTAATTATGTAACATTTTTGTATAAAATATACATTACTTTCTTTTTAACAGCACAGGTCAACAGATAGAAGATATTGTAAGTACTAAAACTATTCTTTTTACACTTAGATTTTTCAAAAATGTTACTTTTATAAATATAAAATATTTTATCTAAAAAGTCTTCAATGATTGTAGTAAAAGCATTGATTGTAACAGTGTTAGTACTGTGTACCTCCATTTTCATTTTGAACATCCTTGAGCTTTATGTCATCCTTGTACATGTTATACTTGTTTCATTTGAATTTTGTAACATTTGCTCCTGTTTATCTTATTATTTATTTAGATTGGTTTCTTAATTTAAATTATAGTGTGTGTGTGTGTGTATTTTTTTTCCTGTTGACATTATTGTATTTTTAATTATAGTAATTACTGGAGGTTTTTTTCCCAGGTATAATCAGATTAAATTTATTATGGAAGGAGCAGCAATGATGAAACAAGAGCCTCAAGCAAATGATGTTCAGACAAGGTATTTAATAATTTTTCATTACTGTTATTATAATTGTTCTTAATCATTACAATATAGATAATGAAACTGAATAGACTGAATCTCTTACATTTTTGATTATAAAAAAGAAGATGCAGTATGATTGCCCATGAGACAACTCTCCACAAAAGACCAAATAACACAGAAATAAACAATTATAGGTAGCCATATGATCTTCAAGAATGAGCAAAGCCCCTATCACATGGTCAGCTATAAAAGGTCCCACCATGACAATGTAAAACAATTCAAACAAGAAAATTGATTAGCATACTATATGATATTTTTACAATATAACAACTAACTATTCTTATTTTGAATTCAGTTCAATATTTGATAATGATAATAATAATTCACTGAATATTTATAATTTAAATGTATTTTTTTAGGTATTCAGAAATAGCTGTGATTACTCATTTGGAAGACCTCCTAAAAAAGAAAATCGACGATATGGCTGTTAAAATTATGTATCAGGCTGAATTGATGGAACGGAATAAAATGAAACTGAATAGTGACATTGTATTTAAAAAACAATTAAAATCCCGCAAAAGGGATTTAATGTCTGAAGAATTAAACAGTTAACCTTAGAAGAAGGACAAACCATATATATAGTTTTTTAAATATCTAAAGACATTTGTTGTTGAATTAATTTTGTATTATACATTTGTGTAATGAAATTTATAGATTCTTTTATTTGATGTCTTTATATAAATAAAGTTATCTTGACAGGCTATGTAGAGAGTTTTTATCAAATGTTATACCTGTATATAATATCTGATTTCATTTAACTTTATAACATGTAAAGGGGTTTATTAGTAAAAAACTAGATATAGTTTTAAAAAAAACAACACTAATAATATATGCATACCTAATTTATTTCACAAATATTCACAAATAAATTACACTGTACAATATCTGAGAGAAAATATCATTTATACTTTTACAGTTTTTCTACATGTATTAAACCATATCATCCTAAATGTTTCTGATTCAAAGCTTTATTAATATACTGTGTGATGGCTGTTAAGTAGTTCCACTGTATCAATGTTAATGAAATGCCTTTAATGGTAGGTTTATGGTTTAAAAATTGTCTGATGTCTATAACTGTTCTCTTGTTGTATTCACATATAGTTAACACAAATTCACTAGGTAGACTAAAATGTTTAATAAAAGAGCACAATGACTGGTTGAAGTTTTGGTCAATTTTGATGTAGTCAGTCATGTTTGTGTTTTGTTTTGAAGATTCATATACACCACAAGTTATCCACAAAGTTGTTGCTGATAATATTAATATCACAATTACTCCTGTCCATTTCAACATATTTATATGCATTTCATAATGATAGTACATATCTGACAAACTAGATGCAATGCTTTTTCTTGATGATGAAGATGTATAATTAATCCTTGTATGTGACATGGTTAAAATATTATGACAACCTTTCTCTTTCAAGTTATCAATGTAAATAAACTTGTAAATAAATAACAACTACTCTTATTTGTCAGTTATGGTTGCTTGCTCTCTCTCTCTCTCTCTCTCCAATTAATGTTGAAAAGTTTGTTTTAATATCTTATGTAATAGGATTTTATTAAAGTTCAAAAAGTGGTGATATATATTATGTAATGATAGATGGTGTTGCGATACGAATGTATATAGTGGGGGTTATAATTATTTATCATGGGGGCATAGAACCCCCTATAGTAGTTATACTGTTGTTACTGATTTTTTTATGGGATGGAACAGGAAATAGAAGATTAAGAAAGCATTAAAAGAACACAAAACGTTTACAATTGGAGGTAAAAAAAATGTTTGTCCCAGATTAATATTGTATATATATATATATGTAATTCTTTTTTAGAAAAGAAGGTAAAAAACATAAAAGAGGGAAAGAAGAAGAAGAGAAAGAAAATAGGAGAAAAATGTAAGTTCTTTTCCTGAATGAATACTAAAAGATCAAAATGTTATATTAAAATACGATAAATGATGATCATCATTTTGATCAGAGAAAGTATGGAAACCAAAATGTTTATGATACAATACAGAATAAAATAAAACCTCTGTTTTTGACTGACAATCACGTATTATCTTTCAACGTTGTATGTTATAGAATATAAAAGAATCGACAAAAAAAATAACATTAAAAGTGCTTTATTATCATCAATGATGTAAAAATAAATGTAGAGTTATCTCTCTTTCTAAATGTATTTTTTTTCTTTTCAGGATCAAGTGTGACCATCATGTAGATTCATTACGTCCTATGAGCTGGGGGAAATTTCCTCCCAGATTGATAGATTGAACAATATTAAAGAGGAGTTGAAAAAAAGTATTGCTGTGGTCTTGGAAATGGTAGACAAGACTATACAGCAGTTAAAAAAAGAAAAACCTTTCTAAAACGTATAAAATATGTAATAAAACTAGTAATTATTCTCAATTAATTTTTACAGAATGGCAGACAATGAAGAAAGTTATGCACAGCTAGAACCCCTTTATTTGTGGAAATTATTGCTTGAGGAATTATGGTGGCAAATATATGTAATGTTTAAGATCATTTTTTTCCGGAAAATACTAGATCGAAAGAGAAAGGAACCTCTATTTAAAGAATTCCACGCAATACAGAAGCTGATTAACCTGTCGTCTCCAATTATTATCGACAATTTTAGTGGTTTACCCACAAAATTCGTAGAGATAATTGGACGCCGGAAACAATTTGCAGAAATTGATAATTTATCCTATCGGGAGCATCTTAGGAAGTGAACGGTTGAGAAATTCAAAGCCATTGGATATTAGACTCCTCATAAATTAAACACCAACAATATAAACATTTTGCAGATGCTAATTTTTCAAATATTTATTCTTTATATGTTTGATATTTAGTGAATGTTTTTCAAGCATTAATTCAAATGTGGTTGTTAACAAACATTTTGCAGATGCTGATTTTCAAATATTTTTTCTTTATATGTTTGATATTTAGTGTATGTATTTAAAGCATTTATTTAAATGTAATTTGTTTAAATGTAATTGTTATGGTTTTTTAAATGTTAATTTTTTTCAGCAATGTAAACAGGGAGAAGTTGATACATCTTGAACACATTCAAAGAATTTTGAATACCAATATAGAGGACATGTTTGTCCAGATAGAATACTATATAATGATTGGGATTCTTAAGAAGAAAAAGGTTGAAAAAGAAATCCAACACAAGAAGATGGTAAAACAAAGACTGCACTACCTTAAAGTGCAGGAAAACTAACATAATAACATTGTCAACCTATTTATATTTGTAATAAATAACAAATAATGTAAATATTTTTATTGTTTATGTTGTTATTTATAAATTGAGAATACAATGTTTACATATTAGTGTTATAATCAGTGGGGGGTATGTGAAGCCAAAATTAATACCAAGCATAGTTTTTGCCATTTAACACTGTTTAGAGCTATCCCACGTTTTGTTGCAAATGTTTTGTCAGATCCTTCTGGTTTCCAAAAATGTCTGATATCCACGGAGGGATATTTTGAATTAATTGTGACATTTACACCACCTTCTATATGAACAATTTCTTCTTCTATCCGTCCACCTCTATTACTAGTTGGAAAACGCTGTTGATGTGATCTTTTTGCTTTATTAATGTCAACCATCTTGATAATGTTAATGATACGCCTCGTTTGGTTGGATATTTCTTTTGATCTATTGTTTGATAATTGATGTTTGATGTTTATATAAACTTGTTCTTTAAACTCTTTAGCTACAACATAACAATCTCCCTGTAAATGAATCATACATCTACCTTCATGGCTTTTCATTAGGTCGTCGCCATCGTTGTCCACTGTAGTATTTGTTTCACTGATGTACCTTAATAAGTTTGCCTGACCTGATCTAATTAGAGCCTACCTAAATTGATGCAATGTTGTTTTTCTAGAATTTATTACCAATTCTATCAACTGTTGAGACTTCACGTATTCGGATGTAGTTTTCAATATTTTGTCTTTTTCTTTCTTAGAAATTGCCTTGCGTCGTTCTAAATGATGAGCAACGATATCAGGTTTCAAAATGTTAGTAAAACATCTCTGGCTTTTTGAATGATAAGTTCCTTTCTTAATAGCATGTCATGCTCTTCTTTTGCAGACTCTTCATGACGATGTTGCCCACAAAAGTTTTTGTATTCATATTCATTTGTATTATTAAAAGCATCGTGCGACATTGTAACAGAAAAACAACCACATCTATAGGTTCTCATTTTTCTTTCAAAGCCCATCATATAATGTATAGAAGCTCTGTATGATAAACATTTGTGCTGTTGATTAATATTTATAAATTTTCATTTCACGGTACATGGTTTCTTAAAGGTATTTAATAAATATATATAACCCCTACCCATCTTATGTCGTTTGGGGGGGTTATAAGAATATAATAATATAATTTGGGGGGTCATATTCATATATGTTAGTATAATGACTCCTATCTAACGACATAAAGTGTTGCATTATATGAGTTTTTAAATTATAGATTGTATTTATGACCCCACCTAAATAATGTTGGTGTTACACATTTGGAGGGTATATACATGTTGTTCTGTTGTGGAGGGTTTAAATGTTGGGCTATACAAGCACAATATTTTGTGTATTAACATTATGAGGTGTTATAATCAGTACCCTAATAGTAGGGTTTGTGAACCCTTACATTATTTGGATGATATATATTACCTGTATCAGTGGGGTTAGTTCACCTCCTATATTGTAAAGGTTACAACCTGTATCAGTGGGGTTAGTTCACCTCCTATATTGTAAAGGTTACATTCAGTACATGAACCTATTGGGTTGTTAAACCCCCATAGACAAAGGATGTTATAAATTACGTGTACTAGTGGGGTTAGTGAACCCCCTTTATTTTAGAGGTTAAATTTATTACATGTATCTATTGGGTTGTTAAACCCCCTATAGTAGTTGGGCCAGCCTGTGGTGATTGTGCAAACTTGATCGACGACGTTATCGTCGACGGACTGGGATGCGACGTGAGAATATCTTCATTGCTATTGATTTGTATTTCTGAAATAATTTCGACTTCACAGGGCCTAAAATATTTTGGATTTGAAGGACCGGGTAATTGTGATGGAGCAGGAACACCGTTTGATGTTACAGCGACGTCGCTTGCCCTTAGCACTTGGACAGGCAATGGGTTTATATCATCAATTTCTATGGGTTCAGGCGTCGGTTTCTGTACAGCTAAGTCTGTGAGTTCGAACAATTCTTTAAATTTTAATTGAAAGATTCTTTCTTTAACGTAAGATTCTTCTTCTAAACCAGAAAAAATCGCAAACTCTTCCAACTGGTCAGGTTTTGAATAAGTATAAACAATATCTTTAAAGGATTCCATGTCTGTCAAAAAACAAAAAAAAAACAACAAAGGAGCACATTACATATAGTTTTCATTTAAAAAAAATAGAATGAACACAGATATGTTGTCAATAGAAAAGTGTTCGTGACAATTGTAAAATGGTTTTGTCATATATAATGCTTACACATCATACAATGCAAAATTTTATAATTTTTAAGGACACTGGTAAAAAAACCCAAAACTTTCCTCGTGCCTCCTGCACCTAACATCAAATTTATAAATGGTACATACTATTACAAAACCAGTATCCGAACTAGTTCCCATCTATAAATAATTACTACAAATAGCGAACTGGAAAAACCCTATTTCAAACGAAATAAAATACATTGAACTAAGCAATCAACTATGTCTTCGAACGTTCCGGCAATCAAGTGACATTCTTGACTTCGTACAGGTAAGCTATAATTGTGTTGTTCCCTGAGGCACTTCACTTGTCAAATTGGCCTACTCCTGAATATCATAAAATGTTCATTTATCCATCTCACTATCTATCCAAGTCTGAAAATTATTGAATGGTGTGAGGATGTTTCAACCAACATGGAAATCAACAAATCCTGATAAATCACTTCTGAATAACAGCAAAAAGGCACTACTTTATAAGTTATATACTGCCTTTTAACAATTGAACATTTTGACTGTTCGTCTTTTTCTGTTTCTGGTACTCCGTTGACGGTAAATACCTCTCCCATTACCTGCTTTTCAGACACTGTCTCACTTTTTGGTCAAAACTACAACGGTAACTTAAGTTTTGACATCAGCAACAACGGTTCAAGATACATCTACTACACCAGTTTCAATGACATATGCAACAACAGCAGTGCCAACCGGTGCATTAGAAATCTCAGCAAGGACAACGATACCTTGTATGAACATATCTAATATGCCTTCCATCTTAAAGATTGGTAATGTTAAAGGTGACAATCCGCAAAATCCCGAAACCTGGTTGAATATTTTTAAACAATATTAATTGTATTCACTACTGGACGAAAAAACAACTGTCCATACCAGTAACAGTCGCTGTACGACTGTCTTAGTCTGTAAAAGACAAGTAATGACTGTCAAATCTGTCATATTTCGTTGCAACTGTTTATTTATGTCTGTCCCAACTTTTCTACGGGTTGTGAAAGTCAAAAGATGCTACCATCAGTCATTTCAGAACTGTTGCAGTGGTTTACGGTGTTGTCACAGTCAAAATATATTTATTACAGTCTTTCTAATAGTTGTGGCAGTTGCATAATGTCCTTTCCAACCTTTTAATAGTTGGGACAGTTAAAATTTGTTTGTGTCAACTTTTCAGACGTTGATGCAGTCAAAAAATGTTTGTCACAACGTTTTTAGAGTTGGGACAGTCGTTAAATGTTTGTTACAACTTTCTAAAGGTTGGCACAGTCATTTAATGTTGATAACAACTTATAAAAGGTTGACACAGTCGTTAATTGTTTAAAACAAACACTTCATAGGTTGATACAGTCGGTAAATGTTTTAAGACAAATATTTTAGCGTAACGGTAGTCCATCAGTGTAAAAAAAAATCACGTCTCACCCGGCTCTCAAGATTTGATTTTGTTGTAAAATAGTCCATTACTTATACTATTATCGTCTATTGTGTGATTGTAAACTTGTTTTGCTGTTTATTCATTTATTTTGCGATCGTTGTTTGTCTTTTGTCGTTTTCCATTTATTGCCGTAGCATTGTCTTCATTTTTGACAGTCTTGTGCGTTTGACTTTAAATAATCCGTTTGATATCCTTACTTTTTATTTTGTAATATCTGTTTTATAACATTTTCGTTCATAACTGGTTTTAAAAACCAGAAGCTTTCGTTTAAAATAGAGTTTTAATATTATTGCAGAAGAATGAGAAGAAGACAATGACTTCATTCAAATTTATACTTGACAAAGTTTTGATAAATTCTCAGCAATAGAAAAATGTACAAGGTGTACCTGAAATAAATTTAAAGATTATGACTAAGTTACCAATATTGTACAGCATAATAAAACAGTTTCAATTCGAATTACACCATGAAGGACATTTCCGATGATTAAAAAAATAATTAGTATAATCTGTCAAGTTTCATTAAAAACGGAAAACAATTCTTCACCGTAAACGATTTACCCTCTTTAATTTTTTGTCGGCAAAAAACCCCGGATCTCAGGTCGGCAAACTATATTTTTACACAGGTAACTACAGATGTTAGACCACATGTTCAATAATCTGAGCTCAAAATTACAATCGGCGAGTAGAAATTATCAATATTTTAAAGCATGTCTATCGAATAATCATGGATTCATAATTTTGAAGGGAAAATGTGCACATTTGTCGGAGACCTTACAATTTGTTCTCATTGGCGGATCCAAAGGGGGGGGGGGAGGGTTCGAACCCTTTCTTTTTTTTTTGCCGCTCAATGCATTTGAATGGGGACATATAGTTGGACCCTCACTTGTTTGTCCTGGGTTGGACCCCCTTTTTAAAATGGCTGAATCCGCCACTGATCCTACGGAATCTATATTTAGATACTCCGATAGGCTATATACATGTAGCTATGAATCAATGTTCTATATTACTACACTCGTGCAAAGTTGCATATTCCAGGGAAAATATAGCCTTTGAGCTTCAATATTAAAGTTGTGCTTCCTAATAAATCATTGAAAGTCATAAAGGACACCGCCCCCCTCCCCTATTATCATGTGTATGTCATTTATTCCCTTAATATTTTGCATACATCACCCTGAGTGGAATACAAAAAAAGGTTACTTGACAAAGTTTTGATAAATTCTGAGCAATAGAAAAATGTACAAGGTGTACCTGAAATAAATTTAAAGATTATGACTAAGTTACCAATATTGTACAGCATAATAAAACAGTTTCAATTCAAATTACACCATGAAGGACATTTCCGATGAATAAAAAAATAATTAGTATAATCTGTCAAGTTTTATTAAAAACGGAAAACAATTCTTCACCGTAAACGATTTACCCTCTTTAATTTTTTGTCGGCAAAAAACCCCGGATCTCAGGTCGGCAAACTATATGTTTACACAGGTAACTACAGATGTTAAAATTGAGAATGGAAATGGGGAATGTGCCAAAGAGACAACAACCCGACCAAATAAAAAACAACAGCAGAGGGTCACCAACAGGTCTTCAATGTAGCGAGAAATTCCCGCACCCGGAGGCGTCCTTCAGCTGGCCCCTAAACAAATATATACTAGTCCAGTGATAATGAACGCCATACTAATTTCCAAATTGTACACTTAGACCACATGTTCAATAATCTGAGCTCAAAATTACAATCGGCGAGTAGAAATTATCAATATTTTAAAGCATGTCTATCGAATAATCATGGATTCATAATTTTGAAGGGAAAATGTGCACATTTGTCGGAGACCTTACAATTTGTTCTCATTGGCGGATCCAAAGGGGGGGGGGAGGGTTCGAACCCTTTCTTTTTTTTTTGCCGCTCAATGCATTTGAATGGGGACATATAGTTGGACCCTCACTTGTTTGTCCTGGGTTGGACCCCCTTTTTAAAATGGCAGAATCCGCCACTGATCCTACGGAATCTATATTTAGATACTCCGATAGGCTATATACATGTAGCTATGAATCAATGTTCTATATTACTACACTCGTGCAAAGTTGCATATTCCAGGGAAAATATAGCCTTTGAGCTTCAATATTAAAGTTGTGCTTCCTAATAAATCATTGAAAGTCATAAAGGACACCGCCCCCTTCCCCTATTATCATGTGTATGTCATTTATTCCCTTAATATTTTGCATACATCACCCTGAGTGGAATACAAAAAAGGTTACTCTATATCTTCCCCTTTTTTGTGGGAAAAATGTGGTCTATTATATAGGGAATCACTCAAGCATGACTGGATCTGTGCCCCTAAGGGCAGTCAGCGGCCCTGTCCCTTATGAAAAGTTCTGGATGTGCCACTGACCTATAATCATGTAGTATATATTGTATATTAATGTATTGCTAACTCGGGTCCTAAATTTGATTGAAATACTTGTCACTGGATATTTTATCACCAACAACCAACCGATCTTTACATGTACGTATCCATATAAATGTGTTTCTTATCATGCTTATGCTGGATTACTAGTATTTCCCTGGTTTTGCTTTATCAGCTGATAGTTTTTGTTCGATTAAGAATGCATTGTGACATCACAATATCCATTAAAAAAACATGTATATTATTTAGTACAAAAACATATGATTTGATCATAAAATGTTATGAAAATTATTAACTTTAAGATTAAATAGTGACTTATTTAGCAAGTGTCCACTTTCATTTAGATTTTAAATAATTCTCAAATCATGGACAACAAAACATTAATATATATATTTGATAATAGCAGGCATTGAAAGTGAATAGGTATTTTAGAAATGGTTTAAAATAGCATTAATCATCAAAATAAAACAATATTATTAAATTAGTGTTCCTGAAACAAGGCACAGAGTCATAAACAGTTCCCATTTAAGGTAGCACAATACAAAGATTTTTTTACTTCCAATCACTAACCTTTGAAATGCTGTAACTTTCTTATGAATGCATAGAAAATATTAAAAGAGGTATATATAGATAGATAAAAGATTAATCTTTTAAATGAATGCAATATTTTTATTATGCAATCATTATTTTATCAATTATTATGTAATTAGTGGCAAAATCTGGGTAAGTTCACTTGAATGAATTTAGCTCTATCATCTCTTTAACTATACAGAAAATTTTAACGAAATCTTAATCAACACATCATGGGCTTCAAAAGGGTGTCTCAGATTGTCTCTATTGTATTCCATTCTCTCATAAATCTCTAATTAGTGTAAACATCCTACCCACATAAAAGAAGATAATGTTTAATTAGGTGTAACATTTGTTCTATACATTCTATCTGAAATCTGAGACACCCTTTTGTAGATAATGGCCATAGGAACAACATATAATAAAATCAACCCTCTAGGGATACCTATGCAGAAGCTAATTTCATTTGAAAGTGGAAATTTTGCGAAAAATATTTTAGACACAGTTAACATCATAATTTGTTACATAATTGTTGCATAATACTAACATTGCATTTATTTGAAAGAGTAATCTGTTAGCTATCCAAAACTAGCACTTTTATACACTTTTAAGCATTATTAAGAAAGTTACAGCATTTTAAAACTTCGGAGTTGGAGTTATAAAATCTTTGTATTGTGCTACCTTAAACACAGTTGATTTAACAAATTGCGCTAATTCAATTAGTAATTGTTTTATCATGTACTTACCTTAAACACAGTTGATTGAACAAATTGCGCTAATTCAATTAGTAATTGTGTTATCATGTACTAGCACTTTTATACACTTTTAAGCATTATTAAGAAAGTTACAGCATTTTAAAAACTTCGGAGTTGGAGTTATAAAATCTTTGTATTGTGCTACCTTAAACACAGTTGATTGAACAAATTGCGCTAATTCAATTAGTAATTGTTTTATCATGTACTACATTGTTTAAAAAACAAATATTAAAAGAGCAAAGCTAGCACCATAATTTTATTCTTTTTAGATTTAACATATAATTCATATTAAATCACTATAATTTGTTAATACTTCGAACCTAAACTATATATTTTCATGTGAAATGTTTATATAAATTGTGCCCTGTTAGCATTGTTTTTCAAAATTTATTTGTGCCATACATGTTATCTAACTTACAAGTAGTAACATTCAATGGTCTTTTTATTTATTCCGCATTGATTAAGGACCTTCTAATCATGAGTCATATTTTTTGACACGCATTCAATTGTGTTTTGGTTACTTTATTGTTGCCTAACTGTTGGGTTGATGCATCATTGATATATCCCACATCACCTTTGATCATGTGCATTCACATACCACTGCAGATTTTTTTGCATTTTCTACATAATCATGATAATTATTTTATGTTAAAATTCAATATGTCAGGAAAGCATAACAAAACAATCTATCTGTCATGTCTGTATGCATTTTTTTTTATGTTATCATGGTATAAACTTTTTTAAAGTATTTTATGAAGCTTAAAATATTTGAAAAAAAAAAATAAACAAATCAAATATTTGTATTTACTGAATATGACCATGCAAATGTGACATTAAAATAGGTAATAATCAGGATGTTTACACTGGATATCTGATAGGTATTAATAAGAAATGCTTATATATATGTAGCTAATATACAAATTAAGACACAATAGTTTATTGCCCTGGGGATGATATTTAATCTGTCATTGGTATAATGATATAATTTTATAATAATGTTCACAAATTATCATGATTAAAATTGTCCTCTTCAAAATTTTGATAACTTTTTCAAAACAAATTATAATTTAAGAAAAATATGAAACAGCAGGATATACTATTATTTTGGATATAAAAATGCAAATTTTAAAAGTAATTTGAATATTGATTTATTAAAATAAAAATTGGGTAATTTACCGTAAATGACTAAATTAAATAAACAAAAAGTGTTGTCTGAGCTGCAAAGCATTATTTAATGCAAGCTGTAATAAGAAATGAATAAGTACAAAGTATTCAGGGTAACACAAAACATTAACTGGGATGGTTAAGTCTTGGAACAATATATTTACATCACAAAGGTTCATTCATTATATGCACTGAACAAAGGTAAAGTCAATATTATCTAGTACATGTATATAGTAACAGTGCATTTGTTTATTTATTTTATTTTTTCATTCCTTAAACTTTTCTTTGTCTTGTTTGTAGTATCAATATATTTCATATTAAATTATAAACATAATTAAAATGAACAAAAGAAATAACCTGTTGTGTTTATAGAGGAATAACTATGTCCATGATGTCTGACTTTAAAGAATTGATGAAGCAAAGTATGGTGTGAGCCTCAATAAGACAGTAACCCTTCAATAAAAGTACACAATCACACTTAAAAAATCATTAATGCAGGAAAAAAGACAACACTATATAGAATTTAGACCCCTTAACAGATTTATTTTTCTTGTTAATAGGGACTTGAAAATAGAATTGTTTTAGTGCTTGAATTTTTTGGTCAATGAAATGAGAAGTGCTAGTTTTATCTAGGTAAATACAGTTATTGTAATTAACTTTCTTATTATTGCATAATGTATATACATGTACAAATGTAGTACTATATATTTATTATTAGTTAAACATTTACTGTACTTGAGTCTAAATGTGTATTTTATTTTGTAGAATCATACTGCATATGTATTGCTTTGACCATGATTCCCACTTAGAATATGACGCCTGCTAGTACATGTGCTCTTTGATGCATAGGAAACATGTGCACTTTGATGCCTAGGAAATATAGATGTCACTGAGTCGCTCGTATAGCTGCAAATTGTGAAACAATGGATTAATTCATTATTTTATGCTAGTTATCTATTGTTTTGGGAAATTATTAATATGGCGTGCTGCATTATTCCATGATGATGATGTGGTGTTCTGATTAAATTGGACAAGAAGAAAATTGTGCCTTGTACAAATAGGAAACTTACAAATTGTATTAAAGGAGGACCACATTACTGGAGGACTAATTACCTTGGATTATCATGATCAATTGTAAATTTGGAATAACAAAAGTTCGTAGTTGCAGTGAATATTAATAGTGTAATCATACATGTACATTGTTTCTGAATTCCATGAATAACCAGGATAATTATTCATTTGAAATAGCAATTTGGAATAATGAAAATGCATAGTTTCAGTGAATACTACTAATAATAGTGCATCATATCTGAATTCATGAATACTTGTAATTAGCGGATAATCAGTCATTAACAATGCCAAGATGTGCTTCGTGCAATTTCACTAACATCTCTCGATGTGATACATTTTGTTCAAAATATATTTTTTTTCTGAGGTTGGGGAATCAGTTGAAATGAGGGTATGGGGAAATTTAAAAGCTTTAGGGGGAATGTAATATTAATATTGATATTGTGGCAGCAAATAAAATTATTATGAAAACTATTTTGTATGTTTTAGGCTTAATTTCAAAAAGAAAAACTGTAGTTAAATCAATAAAATTTGTTATTACTGAAAAAAATAATTCGGCTAGTGGTATAACATCGTTCTTTAGTATAGATCTAAGTCGCGTTTTCTACATAAGAAAATGCATGTACCAAGTCAGGAATATGACAGTTATCCAATCGTTTGATGTGTTTGAACTTTTGATTTTGCCATTTGATTTGGGACTTTCCTTTCTGAATTTTCCTCGGAGTTCAGTGTGTTTGTTTTTTTAGTTTTTATATAACTTTTAATATATCTCAGATTAGAGGGATGGTTGATTTAATAGGTACGTTGTTACATGAGCTTAGTCATGTCATTTCGGTTCCATGCTTGGATCATACAATTCATAATTTTTTCAAATATTTAAAATGCTTATATGGTTTATCGTATATGAAATTCCAAAATTTTTTGACAACTACCCTTATAACTTTAACTTTAAAAAATGGAATATAAATTGTCAATATTAAAAACTGTAATGTAAATGATCGCATATGTTAAATTAAAAGTTATAAACGTGACTTGAATTTCTACGAAAAATTTGTTATATGCTGAACTACAATTGCCAACTACAGTTACTCATTCTTATTTTGATTTCAGTTAAAGACTTTTGATAATGATTATTATAATTCACTGATTAGTTATAAATGGAATGTATTTTTTAGGTATTCATAAATAGCAGTCACCTGGAAGATATCATGAAAAGGAAGATTGATGATCTTGCAGTCAAAAAGCAGATGTAATTGAAAGGAATAAAATAAAGTTAAATAGTAAGATTGTGTTCAAGAAACAATTAAAAACCCAGAAAAAGGGATTTAATGTCAGAAGAACTCAAAAGGGGACAATTTGGAAATGGAGAAACCATATATATGTGATTTGAACAATGAATTGTCTATGGTTTTTTTTAAATATATAAGGCATTTGTTGTTGTATTGATTTTATATAATACATATGCATAATAAAATGCATACATTCCATTAGTTGATGTCTATATCAATATAATTGTTAACTTACTTACTAAATATAGTAATTTAAGGTAGCACTACAGTCTAACAATGATTTTTTGAAGATATTTTTTTGATCACATAATTTTGAAGTAAGTATTATTCTGCACAGTTTGTAAAAATCCCAAAGTCAGTATCATATTACAACAGGGAGTAAATTGATAATGAACTTATGTAAATAAAAGCACATGGTAATTAAGCTAAATATATAGGCATTTGGGAGGGGCTAATATGTCAATCATCTGTTGATACCAGTGTCCAGCTGTTAATCCCTGACCACAAGATAAGTCTTATCTCATTGTTTTGCAAAAAAAAATATTTATATAACATGGAAGTGAACAGAGAAAAAGAAAAAATCTAAGGAGAAAAAATATACCAAAAATGAAAAACAAATACTATGTATAAAGTATTTTTGAAAGCCTCTGCATGACTGCCTGTATAAATTTCTTCTCTTCGATCTTCTTCATTTAAATACAGTTTTATGCATTTTAATTAATTTTCAGTTGATATGTAATTTTTCGGTTCCATTAAATTAAAAAATCATGTGGGAAAGTATATTTTCAAGAAGAGGATGGATGGTCTTCATCTTTTTATGAACATGTTTTTTTATGCTTACTTTTGATGTTCTAGCTAATTTCAGACATAGTTTATTTCTTTTTTAAAATTCAAATGAAAATTATTCTTTATATAAAGAGAATAATGATAATAAACATTGATTATATATGCAGCTGGTGAATCATGTTGTTCTCTTATCTTAGACTGTCTGGAAAGAGGCGGAGCTTTGTCTATATTTAATTACTACATCACAGATGTTGGTCAAATCTGTGACGTCAAACTCCCGCCAAATGCCAAGTTAGTGTTGGACAGTTCAAATATAATGCAAAATTTACAGTATTAGAGCATCAAAGACACAAAGTGTGTGGTTCTATTGATATAGTAATGGTATCAGAACACTCCTGGGGTGTTCCCAGTGGAATGTTTGTATTTATATTGACTTAATAGGGGTTCTAAAGTGGAAATTCAGTTTTTAGGTCATTTCTCAGAACAATTTTTCATGAAAATTGTAAGGAAAAAATTAAAATAGAAACTTAATGGGTATCCCCTTTGGCTTGACATTGATATATATGATTAAAGGGTGTATTTTCTACAATACCGTGTCCCAGTTTTTGGATAATTTGTTTCTAAATGAATTTATAGGTCTCCAAAGATGAAAGGTGAAATAAGGTTTGGCTCCCAGCAGTTAAATCAATATATCTTCTTACTGGAGGCATATATAAAAAATCTAAGACACGGTTTTGGAGATTGTATATGGTTGATTAAAGGGATGAAAACAAATTTTCACTACCATTTGACATGAATGTGCCATTTTCATCAATGTTGGAAGACCACTTTTTTGGCAATTAATGAGCTATATTTTGAGATTAATCAAACCAAAAATAAATTTATATATAGATTAAGAAAGAGTTATATTTAAGCTTTAAAATGAGTTAAAGATTTTAAAAATCCATTGAGTAGTTTTGGAGAAATTAATCTTTAAAGACTGTTGATTGGAGTCTGTAAATTCTGACTTTAGCACAATACAAGGATTTTTTTACTTCCAATCCCCAACCTTTAAAATGCTGTAACTTTCTTAAAACTGCATATAAATTAATAAAAGAGGTATATATAGATAGGTAAAAGATTAATCTTTTAAATGAATGCAATATTTTTGTTATGCAATCATTATGTAATCAATTATTATGCAATTAATGGCAAAATCTTGGTCTGTTCACTTGAATGAATTTAGCTCTTTCATCTCTATAGCTACACAAGAAATTTTAACATTATCTTCAGCAACACAACAGGAGCTTCAAAAGAGTGTCTCAAATAATCGCTATGGTATTCCATTCTCTCATAAATTTGTGATTAGTGTAAACATCCTTACCACATAAAAGTAGATAATGTATGATTAGGTGTAAAATTTGATCTATACGTTCTATCCAAAATCTTAGACACCCTTTTGTAGATAATGACTCAAGGAACAACATATAATAAAATCAAGCCTCTCGGGGAATCCATGAAGAAGCTAATTTCAATTGAAAGTGGAAATTTGTTGTAAAATTTTGTAGACACAGTTATCATAATGATTGATTACATAATTGTTGTATAATACTAACATTGCATTAATTTGAAAGAGTAATCTGTTAGCTATCCATAGATACCACTATTATAAATTATAAATTTTCAAGCATTATAACGAAAGTTACAGCATTTTAAAACTGGGGAACTGGAGGTATAACATCTTTGTATTGTGCTACCTTAAATAAGCTTTTAGTTGCGTGTTACCACATTACCAATTTCAATGTGTATATAAATGGTTGAGGATCTATTCTGCATAAAAAGTCACCACTTGAATTAGACGACGATGGTAGTTATTCAAAATATTTATTACAGGGGTAAAGTCATGCGAACTATAAGTTTGAATTCCTTAGTGTTTGTGTTTTTTAAGAATTCTAGAGGTGAATTACAAGTAAGTACAATTGCAAGACAAATGTTTCCGCAAAACACTGCCTTTTTCATGGTTGGTTATCGACAGGCTGTAAGTAGATCTCATGGTTATATCGTGGTCGATGTAATACCGGGTTCTAATAAGAAATATCAGTTGTGATCCAATATCTTGCCTGGCGAGGATGTCATAATTTATGTATCAACAAAATGAAATTATCGAATGCAGATCGACATTTAACCGCTTTCCTTTCAACTGCTCGTTCACAACAGATAACATCCATTTTATTCACGTTGACATTGCAACAACAGAAAAGTCTTATCGAGATTGTATATAACATTTTGAAGGGAACGATTTCATTAACAAACGCAACAAGAAAAAAAATAATACGTCACCAGAAAGACATTAGAAGTCTAGTAGTTGGACAACTTACAGAGAGACAGAGAAGAAATCGTTTACAGAAAATTGTATCTATAATTCCTTTACTTATGACAGCCATCCGACCTCCATGACAAATATGTTGTTGTCCCCGCAGATAAAGTCCCAAATAACATCGTTTTTGTGTGTAAAAGTCACTACATCAACTGCTTGATAAACGAATTAGGTATTGACAATTCACTTGGAAACTCAACATATACCCTCACGACACTTACCAAAGAGGAAATCCTGGATAATCATAGGTCTGTTCTATGTTCCTTTGGAATTTCAACCAAAGATGAAGAACTGGATCTTCCATCGCTGTATTGGATACCTAAACTACATAAGTGTCCTTACAAACAACGGTATATTGCTGGGTCTTCCAAGTGCTCCACGAAACCTCTTTCTAAATTATTAACATCTATTTTATCAGCAATCAAAGACGGGCTTCAAAGTTATTGTGAAACTGCCTATTCTAGAGGTGGCGTGAATCAGATGTGGATACTTAAAAATTTAAAAGATCTTTTAGAGTACATACAATCTAACTCTCTTTCATCTTGTAACAGTATTAAAACATTTGACTTTTCTACTCTGTACACAAGTATTCCACATTCCAAACTAAAAGACAAATTGAAAGAGTTGGTATTACTTTGCTTCATAAAAAAGAATGGCCAACGTAGATACAAGTATCTTGTCTTAGGGAGGGATAAATCCTACTTTGTAAAGAATCACTCTGATTCAAACAAAAAATTCTCTGAAACTGATATTATCAAGATGCTTGATTTCTTGATTGACAACATATTTGTTACGTTCGGAGGACGTGTTTTTCAACAGACTGTCGGCATTCTAATGGGAACAAACTGTGCCCCTCTACTCGCCGACTTGTTTCTTTATTATTATGAGGCTGACTTCATGCAGGAACTTCTTAGGAAGAAAGACAAGAAGTTAGCAATATCCTTTAACTCTACTTTCCGCTATATAGATGATGTTCTTTCACTAAACAATTCAAAATTTGGTGACTACGTGGAACGCATCTATCCAATCGAACTAGAGATAAAGGATACTACAGATACAATTAAGTCGGTTTCATATCTTGACTTACATCTAGAAATTGACAATGAGGGTCGGTTGAAAACAAAACTTTACGACAAAAGAGATGATTTCAGCTTTCCAATTGTGAACTTTCCATTTCTAAGTAGCAACATTCCAGCAGCACCTGCATACAGGGGTATATATCTCCCAATTGATACGATATTCCCGTGCTTGCATTTCCTATCATGATTTTCTTGATAGAGGTTTGCTGCTATTAAACCAAGAGTTCCAAATAGTGAAGTTGAAATCATCCCTTCGTAAATTTTACGGACGCCATCACGAGTTGGTTGACCGTTATGGAATAACCGTTTCACAAATGATATCGGATATGTTCCTTACGTCGTAACTACAACCCCCTTCCCTTTCATGAATATGACCTACCGAATTAGACTATTTACCGGATTTGTAATCACATAAGCAACACGACGGGTGCCACATGTGGAGCAGGATCTGCTTACCCTTCTGGAGCACCTGAGATCACCCCTAGTTTTTGGTGGGGTTCGTGTTGTTTATTCTTTAGTTTTCTATGTTGTGTCGTGTGTACTATTGTTTTTCTGTTTGTCTTTTTCATTTTTAGCCATGGAGTTGTCAGTTTGTTTTAGATTTATGAGTTTGACTGTCCCTTTGGTATCTTTCGTCCCTCTTTTTTTTCATCAAGTATGAGTCGGGAAATGATCTTGTTGACTAAAGAGAAGTATGATCAATTAATTCAGGAACAGAACAACGCTGGTAATATGACTGATGTTGCCATTCAGACAGGGGGTGGAACTTCATCGCACGACGAAAAGGTAGAGGAACAACCTTCTGGATGGGCTAAAATGATGGATGATGTTAATCAAGACTCAAACCACAATGAATCAGAACATTATAATACACAAACAGAGTCATTCAGTGATATAAAAATAACACAAATGCCATATCACGAAGCGTTGCACCAAGCATTCGCATGACTCCGAACGATTTTTTTTAAACTAACAACCACCCAAAGGATAAATAAAAGGAGGAGAAAGTGGTTAACATTTCGTTTAGATTTAGAATTAATTTTTTAATGACAAATATTTAGATTAGTGAGTGATGTCCCTTTATGGCTAAGGCTTAGTGAGATACCGCTCCAGAAAAAATATAATTTTCATAAAGTTAAACTACATGAAGGAACCAGAAATTGAAGCATTAGTTAAACAGATGTCAAAAGATCGTGTTAAACGTCTTATAAAAGACATGCAAGGTATGCAAGAAGAGTTGTTAGACCCCGAGGTTGACATTTCAAATCAAAACAAATAAATATGGCGTCCTATTCTGATGTACTGTCAAATACAAACACCAACACAAATCAAAACAAAACAGTTGGGGCTGATAATACTACAGATGAATCATATGATCCAAGTTACTATATAAAACCCATATTTCTGACAGATACCGATGTATTTGGTTCTGTTAAACCACCGAGACCCCTATGGCTTACGAACATAGAAATATACAACGCCATTGATACAAACATTCCAGCTGAACGGATAAAAGGTATTCAGAGAATCCGTGATATGTGGCGCATTTACATGGATAACGAGGAGGACAAACAGTCTCTGTTAGTGACAGGAATGAACTTCAGCTGATGATGGTCAAAACCCTTACATTACAGGGTTGTGACATACAGAGTCTTAATAGAAAACGGTTAAGGGTAAAAGGCAAAATCACTAACTGTCAAACTGGAGACAGAATTATTATTAGTAAGTTGTTAGACAAACCTATAGCAATAAGTTTACAAATAGGCAAATACATGGCGATAGTAATGCATAGTGGGCAAACTGAATTTGAAAACAGAGGCTCTTACAGTGATGGCAATACAAAACCATGCTATAAATACTTGCAAGTGGGTCATTTTGTGTATGACTGCCAAAATGATTGGGTGTGTAGAAAATGCAAATTACCAGGTCACAAAATGATGGATTGTCCTAATGCATTCCAAGTAGCAGGCAACAAAGAAGAACAAATAATGAACCCTGATGAATCTGTTACAGTAGATGATTCTCAGTCAATTGAACAGGCTGAGAAACTAAACCCAAAAACAAATGTGGTAAACAAACCAAAAGGTAGAAATACAAAAACAACAGACCTTAATTCAAACAATGCAAACAAGACAAATTCAGCAAAACCAGGAAAGGGAAAGGCTAGTATGAATGAGACAAGTTCTGACAAAGCACAATCATATATAGACAAATTTATGAACACACCGCAAAGTCAACGCAGGAATCTGTCTCAGCATCATACCCCACCTACACCCCCAGAGAACTTACATGACAGGACTACTGGTAATAATGGCCCCAAAAAGGCCAAAGCTTAATAATTGTAGTCATATAGACAATGTAAAATATTTTAATGTAAATACTATAGTACAATGATCTTTTATCTATATATAATATAAACTCCCAAAAAAATGAAAATGAAAATAATTGATTGATTGATTGATTGTTGGTTGCTTTACGCCGCATTAGCACAAAAAGGCTATATCGCGGCGAGAGCTAATTCGACTATTTTTACAATTTGAAGCATATTTTTAAAATAAGACAAAAGGTCCTTCAATATACTAAAATTCTTGACTAAAGCAAATTGAGTATATACAAATAAAAATCAACAGTAAAATAACGTGATAAAAATTAAAATCGATTTAAATATAATAACAGTTTTATATTCTATAATAAATTCCAATTTCTTTTAAAAAAGCAACAATATTTGTAAATGGAACATTATTAAATAAATCATACATATTATTGACATTGAAATGCTTCTTACGAATATCAGCAAAGTCAATACAATTAATTAAAACATGTTTAATAGTATACTTGCAGTTGCAAGGAACACATTGTGGTTCATCTTCATTTTTCAAAAGATACTCGTGTGTTATTCTAGTATGACCAATACGGCATCTAGTAATAACACACTGATCTTTTCTGCACATAATATTATTAAAAGGTTTGCCTAAATTAGGTTTAATTTCATGCAATTTATTATCATCTTTTTTACTCCATTTATTTTTCAATATATTAAAAACATATTCCCTAATATTAGATTTAAAATCAGTATATGGTATATCACAGTTCGATAGAGGGTCACCCAGGGCATTCTTTGCCTCAAGGTCTACAGCTGTGTTTCCAAGGATTCCAACATGACTTGGAACCCATAGAAATATTATTTCTTTCAGAAGAATTTTTAAATTCCTCAGTACATATAAAATTTTCAGGATTGTTGGGTTTTTAATTTTAGTATTTCGTATAGCTTGTAAACATGAAAGTGAATCCAAACATATAATAAATTTGGATTTATCTGAAGAAGCAATAAATTTCAAAGCCAAAATTATTGCTTCTGCTTCAGCAGTAAAGATGGATGCATCAGATGGCAAACGGAGGGTTGCAGCTCTGTCCCTGAAGACAGCAGCAGATGCAACTCTATCACCATCTTTTGATCCATCAGTATAGACAGTGGAAAAATCTAGATAATCGGCTTTAATTTCAGCATAGTGTTGCTGAATTAAAAGAGAATTTGTTTTATTTTTATTGTGTTCACGGAGATCAAATATCATTTTTGGTTTGGGAAGTTCCCATGGAGGACATTTGCAAGTTTGAACTTGAGCAACAGATTTTAAATCAAAAGAAGCTAAATGTGGTTTTAAACGTAAACCTAACGGAGGAATTTTATTTTCATGTTTTGCAAAAATATCTTCATAAATCGGATTAAAAACACAGCTGTAGGCAGGATTATCTGAATGGGCTTTTAGTTTGACAGCATATTGAAGTCCAAGCTTCAAACGTCTGTCAGAGAGTGAGTGCTCATCAGCCTCTACATACAGACTCTCAACTGGTGAGGTTTTAAATGCGCCAAGACAGAGACGCAAACCTTGGTGATGCACAGCATCGAGAATCTGTATGTAGGACTTCCTTGCAGAGCCATACACTATAGAACCATAATCTAGTTTAGATCTAACAAGAGATCTATATAAATTGAGTAAAATGTTGCGATCAGCACCCCAGTCAGTGCTGCCGACAACTTTTAAAATATCTAAAGCTTTTAAACATCTCGCTTTTAACATTTTGATATGGGGTAGAAAGGTTAATTTTTTTATCGAAAAGTAAACCAAGAAATTTGGTTTCATCAACCATTTTAATTGGGTTGCCGTACAAAGTTAGTTCTGGATCAAGATGCAATTTTCTTTTGTTACAAAAATGCATCCCGACCGTTTTTGAAGTGGAAAATTTAAAACCATTTTCCGAGGCCCATTTTTCAATTCTTCCAAGACATAATTGTAATTGTCTTTCAATGTTATTCATATTTTTGCCTCTGTAACATATTAAAAAATCATCAACGTACAATGAACCTTCAATATTACTTTTTAAAACTTCAACAAGGCTGTTGATTTTAAGACTAAATAATGTAACAGATAAAATACTGCCCTGAGGGACACCCATCTCTTGATCATACAGATCAGACATGGTCGAATTAACTCTAACATTAAATTGTCTGTTAGAGAGAAAATTAGAAATAAAATTAGGCATATTGCCTTTCAACCCCATATCAAATAAATCTTTTAAAATACCATATTTCCATGCAGTATCATAGGCCTTCTCAAGGTCGAAAAAGACCGACACCACATGTTCATTTTTCGCAAAACCATTACGGACAAATGATTCGAATCGAACAAGATGATCAAGAGTACTGCGACCCTGTCGGAATCCACACTGGATATTGGCTAATAGTCCATTGGGTTCCAGGAACCAAACAAGGCGATCATTGACCATCCGTTCGAGTGTTTTACAGACACAACTGGTAAGAGCAATTGGTCGATAATTAATAGGATCCGTATGATCTTTACTTGGTTTTGGAATAGGCACGACGGTTGCAAGCTTCCAGATTGATGGTAAATCACCAGATTCCCAGATGTTATTCATGAGCTGCAAGAGAGCTTCTAGCGAGGAATCTGGCAAGTGTTTTAAGAGTTGGTAGTGAATATTATCAGGCCCACAAGCTGTATCATGGGCTTTTGACAGAGATGTTTTAAGTTCTTCAAGAGAAAATAGTTTATTATAATTTTCACCATTTTTTGATTTAAAGTTTAATTTAATTTTTTCTTTTTGTTTTTTTAACTTTTTTAAAGTCTTCCCTATAGTTGTTACAAGAAGAAGACTTCGCAAAAGTTTCACCAAGTTTGTTGGCAATATCCTTTTCAGATGTTAATAAATTATTGCCGTCTTTCAAATGTTTTACAGTGGCTTTAGAATTTTTACCTTTAATTTTATTTACCATATTCCAAACTTTTGTCATAGGAGTGCGAGATGTAATCCCCGAGACAAATTTTTTCCAGGATGTTCGTCGGGCTTGCCTACAAGTCCGCCGTGCCTTAGCGCGAAAAATACGGAAATTACTCAAGTTTTCCGTCGTTGGTTGTTGATTGAACCGTCTTTCAGATTTTTTACGGTCACCTATGGCTTGATCACATGCGTCATCAAACCATGGTTTACTGGGATGTTTTGGATTTGCCGAGGTCTTAGGAATAGTTCTGTCAGCAATTGTCGTTAGAACTGTATTAAAAGTTAAAATTGGATCTTGCACAGTCTCAAACATCTTTGACTGAAGTTCCGCTCGACAGAGATTCTCAAACAAGGACCAGTCCGCCTTGTCAAGTTTCCAACGTGGTACTCTCTGTTGGGCAGAATTAAAAAGATGTTCAAGTACTATTGGAAAATGATCACTTCCACATAGATCATCATGAACACGCCATGAATAATCCAGAAGCAGAGAGGGATCGCATATAGTGATATCAATAGAAGAATAAGACCCGTTTCCAGGATGAAGATACGTATTAGATCCATCATTAAAAATGCATAATCCTTCTTGAGAGACAAAGTCCTCAATGATCTTACCTTTGGCATTATGAGTCTTGCTACCCCATAATGGATTGTGGGCATTGAAGTCGCCCATAAGTATAAATGGTGAGGGTAATTGATCAGTGAGGTTTTTGAGTTTTGCTTTATCGATAATTGAATTAGGTGGAATATATATCGAACATAATGTAATTGTTTTGTCTAATGATAAACGAATTGCAACTGCTTGCAGATCCGTTGTGAGGTGGACTGTGCTATGAATGACGTTGTCCTTCACAAAAATGGATGATCCGCCTGCAGCACGTTCATCTACCTTAGAAAATGTACTATACATGTTGTATCCCTTTAAAGATACGTTGTCACTTTCTTTTAGATGAGTTTCTTGAAGACAAAATGCAATAGGTAAAAAAGACTGAACTAGAAGTGTTAACTCGAGAAGATTTATTTTAAGACCTCGGCAATTCCATTGGATTATATTTGTCATTATTTAATAAAAGAAGGGCGAATGCTGTCGAGTTTGCCAGCATTCTTATTTCGCTCACCCTGAGATCGTGATCTTTCGGGTGGCGGAACACTTTCAGTTTCCATTTCAGTTTCGATGATAAGTGTTGAAAATCTGTTGTGCGAGGAGAGTCGTCGATCTCCAGGACTACGCGCAGCTGGTGTTACTCCGCCTCGACCCCTACCCCGCGACCTCGAATCAGAAGACTTCTGAGAGGATGTATTTCCTGGCTTCTTTTGGACATCCTTCTTTTCTTGAGAACGAAGAGGAGATGGGGCTCTGGTAGACTGTGTACTGGACGAAGAAGATACCTTCTTGGATGCAGATGAAGGAAGACTTTTGGAGGTGGAAGAATCATCTATGTCACTGGGAAGATCCCAGACAGATTCACCGCTCCAATTGTGTATTTCTACTGTTTCTTTTTTCTTTTTCTTTTTTTTCTCATTTTTTTTTGGTGATGATAGTGAGCTCTGAAGGGAAGATTGAGTTGACTGAGTACTGGTTTTGGAAGATATTGGTTTTCTTGGAATTAATATTCTATCGGTAGGTTCTGTTTCAACAGGCAGCATTTTAAAATTGTCCGCATCAATTGGCCAAGTCATGCGAGTTTGTGTATTCTCGTGACTGAATGAGCGGACAATTTTGCTGGCGTACGATGGTCTGTTTGAAACAAGGATATCATTCGAAACAGAAGCTATCTGTTTAGCTTCTGGGTAACTAATGTTTCTTTCTGTTTTAATTTTAATAATATTTTTTTCTTTAAGGTAAACAGGGCAGTCCCTAGACGATGAAAAATGGGATTCACCACAGTTTACACATTTAGAAGATTCAGAGTGACAGTTTGTTCCCTCGTGTCCTTCGTCAGAACACTTGAAGCATCTCTGCTTACCACGACATTGTTTGCTTCCATGACCAAACTTTTGACAAGTAAAGCATCGAATTGGGTTTGGGATAAACATGTCAACTCTGATTCCGAAGCAACCTAAAGTAATAGATGGAGGAGGAGTTGGAGTTCTAAAGGTCAAAAGATAAGTATTTAATTTGATTATATTTCCATTCTTTTTAATTTGAAATCTAATAACATTAGTTACACCTTGGCTTGAAAGTTCCTCACCGATTTCTTCCACGGTAAGGTCACCAAGGTATTGACTTCTGTCTCGAATGATCCCCTTACAGCTGTTCAAACTGTTATGAGGAGAGGCAGAAACAGGAAAGTTTGATATTGTAGACATTGTAAGTAAATTTGTTGATTGACTTTTGTTGGAACATTCAACCAACAAATTGCCAGATCTCATTTTTGAAACTTTTTTAACAGTACCAGCAACGCTTTGAATTTGTTTGTGAATTACAAAGGGCGATATTTTTGAAATTGGTTTTTCTTCTGTTCCTTTTATTACAATAAATCTGGGCCAACTGTCATCTTCCCGACAGGGCTCTGAATCATCACATTTTCTTTTCTTATGTATTAAAGCTGATTTAGAGGGTTTGTTTTGTTGTGCCATATGAAAGGAGAAAGATTCACCATGCTTGCCATCCACCCACCTCGGAGTGCCTACAAGGGCGATGCTGTGTTTCCGTGGCGAACCGGGATCGAGTGCTAATGCTGAAAACGAGCTCCAAATAAAATGTAGCTGGTCCTCAAAATCAGCACCCAAGATCCACTGCGGAAAGCACCAGATGTTCCAAGAATAGTATACTCAAGCAGAGCGTATCCATTAAGCGAAAAAGAAAGCGTACCACTTGATTGGTAACCCTACCATAGCTCTTGGGGTCACTGAGACACGCAAGCCCTCCGACCACGGCAAGGATAGCGATCCACCGGAGGGGAAAATGAAAACACCAATGTGTACCTATTTGATATTCGAAACAATTTGTACACTGCCACTCATCGCATTTATGTTGTTCCGGTAAGCGTTTCTGTCGACACAGAATCTTATGACAGTTTTTACAATGTAAAATCTTTCGCACATCGTGTTGTTTTCCTTGTCCCTTGTAGACGTTTTGGTATTGTGTCTGTCATAACAGTCTTGGCTGCGACATATTTGGTTGCATTGGGAGCAAATAACAGGATGATTACTAACGCAACACGAACGGCTACCACACGCGGCACATGTGTCGACGCAAGAGTGTTTTTCTTTACATTTTAATATAATTTTTTAACATATTGTGCTAAACATTTTAAAATGTATGTGAATTATTATGTTTTAATATGATTCTATAGAATAAATTATTTAATTTTATTTATTTTCTTTATAAATGAAACTAATTCTTCATTTCAGTTATTATGCATAATCCCTGACATTATTTCTAGTGATTATACATAATCCCTGAAATTTTCAGTGATTTTATGTTATCCCTAAACTAACCAGTGATTCTACATAATCCCTGAAAATTTCAGGGATTCAAATTTCAGGGATTCTACATAATCACTGATTATACAAATTCACTAACATATTTCGTATATTTTCCCGTTCCCCACCCTTAAATAATAATGTTAAAACTCCTTTATATTGCGAATCCGACAAATTTTTGTCATTAAATATTTCTTGCAATAACGTACAAAATTCTTCTTGTATGATATTCCAAAATATTACATAGAATTCAGATATGATCCCGTCCTCCCCTGGGGATTTATTTGTTTTTATAATTTTTAGAACTTTCATTATTTCCTCCGCGGTAATATCACGGTCAAGTATTTTTTTGTCGTCATCGTTTAGTTTATTTTCGATGTGACTGGTTAAATCTTTAGCACTTTCCAAATTCCATCCCTCGGAGCTAAATAAATTTGAGTAGAATTTAACTTGTTCATTCAGTATTTCGTCTATATTGTATTTAAAATGTCCGTGTCTGTTTTAATTCGACTCCATAATTTATTTTTTCCGTTTTGCTTTTCGAGATTGAAGAAGTAGCTCGACGATTTTCCCCTTCTTCCGCCCATTTTACACGCGCCCTTATTTTAGACGCCTCTGATTTGTTCTCATAGTAATTTTTAATAAGTAATTCTATTTCTGATATCTCATTTTCAACCTCCCCAGAAGTAGTACTATTTAATTTAAGCTTTTCTAATTTCTTTTCAAGGTTGATAATATAACTTTTTTGAGAATTTTTGTTTAATATTTTACTTACTTCCATTGTTAACTTTTTTATTTGTGATTTTGTTACATCCCACCAATCTTGAATTTTTTCGAACCTACTTTTTTCATTTTTTCAGGTAATGCATTATTAAATTCTTCACTTTTTATAGTATTTATATTCATTATCCATATACCCGAACCTCTCTGTATTTCATCAAGTCTTAATTTGAATGACACAAGATCATGATCGCTAAAAGGACAATGCGATATACCAACATTGTAAACTTAATTTGACAGACTTTTATCACAAAAGATATAGTCTATTCTAGACTTTGAATTTCCTCTCTGAAACGTATACCGTTTATCTTTTGGGTATCTGTCTCTCCAAATATCTGTAATTCCTTTGTACCAATATCATCACGATTATGAGAGGGATTTCTATCAATTGTTTTGTCAAAAGTACAGTTAAAATCCCCTACAAAAATATTATAATGGTATACACTATCGTCTGTAAAATTACCAAAAAAAATATGAAATGATTCAAAAAGCCGTTTCCTCTCGACGCCACTATTGTTGGCATATATATTTGAAATATTATTAATCGCACTTTCCGTTTTGATACTACATTTTTTTATTTTGCGGGTTACTATTATCAAACACGACTTTGCCCGGACAATGTTTTGTTTGTATTTGTTATTAAAATTTACCACTTTTTGGACAATTCATTCATCTGTTACCTTAAATCGACCATATTCTAAAGATATTTGTGTAGAATGTAACAGCAAACCTGTCATCGGTCTGTTGATATTTTTTCTACAATTCACTGTTAATTTGACCACATTTTTGATAATTGTATTTGATGTTACCTTAAATCGGTCATTCGATCAAGAAATTTATTTATGACAATTTTATAAGAGGTAAACTTTGAACCAAAGACACTATTATATGAAATTTTAACATTCTTAGTAAATTGTACCACGTATTTGATACTTCATTTAGATGGTACCTTGAATCGACCATATTCTTAGAATAATTGTATGGAATTGAACACCAAACCTGCCATCGATATTTTAATATTTTTCTGCATTTCACTGTAAATTTGACAATTTTTTTTATTATTGTATTTGATGTTACCTTAAATCGAACATTTGATCAAGAATCTTTTTTGATATGTATTGACAGTTGTTATACCAATAAACTTTTAAGTAATGCACCTTTATCATGAGATTGCAACTTTTTTTTATTAAATTTACCAGTTTTGGGATAAATCATCTGTTACCTTAAATCCACCATATTCTACAAATAATTGTATGGAATGCAACACAAAACCTGCCATCGGTCTGTTGATATTTTTCTACAATTCACTGTTAATTTGACCACATTTTTGATAATTGTATTTGATGTTACCTTAAATCGGTCATTCGATCAAGAAATTTATTTAATATGTATTGACAATTTTATAAGTAAACTTTGAACCAAAGACACTATTATATGAAATTTCAACATTCTTAGTAAATTGTACCACGTAAATGATACTTCATTTATATGGTACCTTGAATCGACCATATTCTTAGGATAATTGTATGGAATTGAACACCAAACCTGCCATCGATATTTTAATATTTTTCTACATTTCACTGTAAATTTGACCATACTTTTGATAATTGTATTTGAAGTTACCTTAAATCGGTCATTTGATCAAGAAATTTTACTTATAATTATTGACAATTGTAATACAAATATACTTTGAACTAGTACACTTTTGTCATAAAATGGCAACTTTTTTATATTAAAATTTACTACTTTTTGGATAATTCATTCATCTGTTACCTTAAATCGACCACATTCTAAAGATAGTTGTGTAGAATGTAACAGCAAAACTGTCATCGGTCTGTTGATATTTTTTCTACATTTCACTGTTAATTTGTCCACATTTTTGATAATATTATTTGATGTTACCTTAAATCGGACATTCGATCAAGAAATTTATTTAATATGTATTGACAAGTTCATGAGAAGTAAACTTTGAACCAAAGACACTATTATATGAAATTTCAACATTTTCAGTTAATTATACCACGTATTCGATAATTCATTTAGATGGTACCTTGAATCAACCTTATTCTTAAGATATTTGTATGGAATGGAACAACAAACCTGCCATCGATATTTTAATATTTTTCTACATTTCACTGTAAATTTGACCATACTTTTGATAATTGTATTTGAAGTTACCTTAAATCGGTCATTTGATCAAGAAATTTTACTTATAATTATTGACAATTGTAATACAAATATACTTTGAACTAGTACACTTTTGTCATAAAATGGCAACTTTTTTATATTAAAATTTACTACTTTTTGGATAATTCATTCATCTGTTACCTTAAATCGACCACATTCTAAAGATAGTTGTGTAGAATGTAACAGCAAAACTGTCATCGGTCTGTTGATATTTTTTCTACATTTCACTGTTAATTTGTCCACATTTTTGATAATATTATTTGATGTTACCTTAAATCGGACATTCGATCAAGAAATTTATTTAATATGTATTGACAAGTTCATGAGAAGTAAACTTTGAACCAAAGACACTATTATATGAAATTTCAACATTTTCAGTTAATTATACCACGTATTCGATAATTCATTTAGATGGTACCTTGAATCAACCATATTCTTAAGATATTTGTATGGAATGGAACAACAAACCTGCCATCGATATTTTAATATTTTTCTACATTTCACTGTAAATTTGACCATATTTTTGATAATTGTATTTGAAGTTACCTTAAATCGGTCATTTGATCAAGCAATTTTACTTATAATTATTGACAATTGCAATACAAATATACTTTGAACTAGTACACTTTTATCATAAAATGGCAACTTTTTTATATTAAAATTTACTACTTTTTGGATAATTCATTCATCTGTTCCCTTAAATCGACCATATTCTAAAGATATTTGTGTAGAATGTTACAGCAAAACTTTCATCGGTCTGTTGATATTTTTTTCTACATTTCACTGTTAATTTGACCACATTTTTGATAATATTATTTGATGTTACCTTAAATCGGTCATTCGATCAAGAAATTTATTTAATATGTATTCACAATTTTATGAGAAGTAAACTTTGAACCAAAGACACTATTTTATGAAATTTCAACATTTTCAGTTAATTATACCACGTATTCGATAATTCATTTAGATGGTACCTTGAATCGACCATATTCTTAAGATATTTGTATGGAATAGAACAACAAACCTGCCATCGATATTTTAATATTTTTCTACATTTCACCGTAAATTTGACAATTGTATTTGATGTTTCCTTTAATCGGTCATTTGATCAGGAAATTTTACTTATAATTATTGACAATTGTAATACAAATATACTTTGAACTAGTACACTTTTATCATAAAATGGCAACATTTTTTATATTAAAATTTACTACTTTTTGGATAATTCATTCATCTGTTACCTTTAATCTACCATATTCTAAAGATATTTGCGTAGAATGTAACAGCAAAACTGTCATCGGTCTGTTGATATTTTTCTACATTTCACTGTAAATTTGACCATATTTTTGATAATTGTATTTGAAGTTACCTTAAATCGGTCATTTGATCAAGCAATTTTACTTATAATTATTGACAATTGTAATACAAATATACTTTGAACTAGTACACTTTTATCATAAAATGGCAACTTTTTTATATTAAAATTTACTACTTTTTGGATAATTGATTCATCTGTTACCTTAAATCGACCATATTCTAAAGATATTTGTGTAGAATGTTACAACAAAACTGTCATCGGTCTGTTGATATTTTTTCTACATTTCACTGTTAATTTGACCACATTTTTGATATTATTTGATGTTACTTTAAATCGGTCATTCGATCAAGAAATTTATTTAATATGTATTGACAATTGTATGAGAAGTAAACTTTGAACCAAAAACACTATTATATGAAATTTCAACATTTTCAGTTATTATACCACGTATTCGATAATTCATTTAGATGGTACCTTGAATCGACCATATTCTTAAGATATTTGTATGGAATAGAACAACAAACCTGCCATCGATATTTTAATATTTTTCTACATTTCACCGTAAATTTGACAATTGTATTTGATGTTTCCTTTAATCGGTCATTTGATCAGGAAATTTTACTTATAATTATTGACAATTGTAAAACAAATATACTTTGAACTAGTACACTTTTATCATAAAATGGCAACTTTTTTATATTAAAATGTACTACTTTTTGGATAATTCATTCATCTGTTACCTTAAATCGACCATAATATAATAAAGATATTTGTGTATATTGTAACAACCCTGTCATCGATGTGTTGATATTTTTTCTACATTTCACAGTTAATTTGACCACATTTTTGATAATATTATTTGATGTTTCTTTAAATCGGTCATTCGATCAAGAAATTTATTTAATATGTATTGACAATTTTATGAGAAGTAAACTTTGAACCAAAAACACTATTATATGAAATTTCAACATTTCACCGTAAATTTGATAATTGTATTTGATGTTTCCTTTAATCGGTCATTTGATCAGGAAATTTTACTTATAATTATTGACAATTGTAATACAAATATACTTTGAACTAGTACACTTTTATCATAAAATGGCAACTTTTTTATATATTTAAATGTACTACTTTTTGGATAATTCATTCATCTGTTACCTTAAATCGACCATACTCTAAAGATATTTGTGTAGAATGTAACAGCAAACCTGTCATCGGTCTGTTGATATTTTTTCTACAATTCACTGTTAATTTGACCACATTTTTGATAATTGTATTTGATGTTACCTTAAATCGGTCATTCGATCAAGAAATTTATTTATGACAATTTTATAAGAGGAAAACTTTGAACCAAAGACACTATTATATGAAATTTTAACATTCTTAGTAAATTGTACCACGTATTTGATACTTCATTTAGATGGTACCTTGAATCGACCATATTCTTAGAATAATTGTATGGAATTGAACACCAAACCTGCCATCGATATTTTAATATTTTTCTGCATTTCACTGTAAATTTGACAATTTTTTTTATTATTGTATTTGATGTTACCTTAAATCGAACATTTGATCAAGAATCTTTTTTGATATG
This sequence comes from Mytilus edulis, assembly GCF_963676685.1. Lineage (NCBI taxonomy): Eukaryota > Metazoa > Mollusca > Bivalvia > Mytilida > Mytilidae > Mytilus > Mytilus edulis. The sequence goes on from NC_092354.1 coordinate 45,385,936, forward strand.
TATTGACAGTTGTTATACCAATAAACTTTTAAGTAATGCACCTTTATCATGAGATTGCAACTTTTTTTTATTAAATTTACCAGTTTTGGGATAAATCATCTGTTACCTTAAATCCACCATATTCTACAAATAATTGTATGGAATGCAACACAAAACCTGCCATCGGTCTGTTGATATTTTTCTACAATTCACTGTTAATTTGACCACATTTTTGATAATTGTATTTGATGTTACCTTAAATCGGTCATTCGATCAAGAAATTTATTTAATATGTATTGACAATTTTATAAGTAAACTTTGAACCAAAGACACTATTATATGAAATTTCAACATTCTTAGTAAATTGTACCACGTAAATGATACTTCATTTATATGGTACCTTGAATCGACCATATTCTTAGGATAATTGTATGGAATTGAACACCAAACCTGCCATCGATATTTTAATATTTTTCTACATTTCACTGTAAATTTGACCATACTTTTGATAATTGTATTTGAAGTTACCTTAAATCGGTCATTTGATCAAGAAATTTTACTTATAATTATTGACAATTGTAATACAAATATACTTTGAACTAGTACACTTTTGTCATAAAATGGCAACTTTTTTATATTAAAATTTACTACTTTTTGGATAATTCATTCATCTGTTACCTTAAATCGACCACATTCTAAAGATAGTTGTGTAGAATGTAACAGCAAAACTGTCATCGGTCTGTTGATATTTTTTCTACATTTCACTGTTAATTTGTCCACATTTTTGATAATATTATTTGATGTTACCTTAAATCGGACATTCGATCAAGAAATTTATTTAATATGTATTGACAAGTTCATGAGAAGTAAACTTTGAACCAAAGACACTATTATATGAAATTTCAACATTTTCAGTTAATTATACCACGTATTCGATAATTCATTTAGATGGTACCTTGAATCAACCTTATTCTTAAGATATTTGTATGGAATGGAACAACAAACCTGCCATCGATATTTTAATATTTTTCTACATTTCACAGTAAATTTGACCATATTTTTGATAATTGTATTTGAAGTTACCTTAAATCGGTCATTTGATCAAGCAATTTTACTTATAATTATTGACAATTGCAATACAAATATACTTTGAACTAGTACACTTTTATCATAAAATGGCAACTTTTTTATATTAAAATTTACTACTTTTTGGATAATTCATTCATCTGTTCCCTTAAATCGACCATATTCTAAAGATATTTGTGTAGAATGTTACAGCAAAACTTTCATCGGTCTGTTGATATTTTTTTCTACATTTCACTGTTAATTTGACCACATTTTTGATAATATTATTTGATGTTACCTTAAATCGGTCATTCGATCAAGAAATTTATTTAATATGTATTGACAATTTTATGAGAAGTAAACTTTGAACCAAAGACACTATTTTATGAAATTTCAACATTTTCAGTTAATTATACCACGTATTCGATAATTCATTTAGATGGTACCTTGAATCGACCATATTCTTAAGATATTTGTATGGAATAGAACAACAAACCTGCCATCGATATTTTAATATTTTTCTACATTTCACCGTAAATTTGACAATTGTATTTGATGTTTCCTTTAATCGGTCATTTGATCAGGAAATTTTACTTATAATTATTGACAATTGTAATACAAATATACTTTGAACTAGTACACTTTTATCATAAAATGGCAACATTTTTTATATTAAAATTTACTACTTTTTGGATAATTCATTCATCTGTTACCTTTAATCTACCATATTCTAAAGATATTTGCGTAGAATGTAACAGCAAAACTGTCATCGGTCTGTTGATATTTTTCTACATTTCACTGTAAATTTGACCATATTTTTGATAATTGTATTTGAAGTTACCTTAAATCGGTCATTTGATCAAGCAATTTTACTTATAATTATTGACAATTGTAATACAAATATACTTTGAACTAGTACACTTTTATCATAAAATGGCAACTTTTTTATATTAAAATTTACTACTTTTTGGATAATTGATTCATCTGTTACCTTAAATCGACCATATTCTAAAGATATTTGTGTAGAATGTTACAACAAAACTGTCATCGGTCTGTTGATATTTTTTCTACATTTCACTGTTAATTTGACCACATTTTTGATATTATTTGATGTTACTTTAAATCGGTCATTCGATCAAGAAATTTATTTAATATGTATTGACAATTGTATGAGAAGTAAACTTTGAACCAAAAACACTATTATATGAAATTTCAACATTTTCAGTTATTATACCACGTATTCGATAATTCATTTAGATGGTACCTTGAATCGACCATATTCTTAAGATATTTGTATGGAATAGAACAACAAACCTGCCATCGATATTTTAATATTTTTCTACATTTCACCGTAAATTTGACAATTGTATTTGATGTTTCCTTTAATCGGTCATTTGATCAGGAAATTTTACTTATAATTATTGACAATTGTAAAACAAATATACTTTGAACTAGTACACTTTTATCATAAAATGGCAACTTTTTTATATTAAAATGTACTACTTTTTGGATAATTCATTCATCTGTTACCTTAAATCGACCATAATATAATAAAGATATTTGTGTATATTGTAACAACCCTGTCATCGATGTGTTGATATTTTTTCTACATTTCACAGTTAATTTGACCACATTTTTGATAATATTATTTGATGTTTCTTTAAATCGGTCATTCGATCAAGAAATTTATTTAATATGTATTGACAATTTTATGAGAAGTAAACTTTGAACCAAAAACACTATTATATGAAATTTCAACATTTCACCGTAAATTTGATAATTGTATTTGATGTTTCCTTTAATCGGTCATTTGATCAGGAAATTTTACTTATAATTATTGACAATTGTAATACAAATATACTTTGAACTAGTACACTTTTATCATAAAATGGCAACTTTTTTATATATTTAAATTTACTACTTTTTGGATAATTCATTCATCTGTTACCTTAAATCGACCATACTCTAAAGATAGTTGTGTATAATGTAACAGCAAAACTGTCATCTGTCTGTTGATATTTTTTCTACATTTCACTGTTAATTTGACCACATTTTTGATATTATTTGATGTTACCTTAAATCGGTCATTCGATCAAGAAATGTATTTAATATGTATTGACAATTTCATGAGAAGTAAACTTTGAACCAAAGACACTATTATATGAAATTTCAACATTTTCATTTAATTATACCACGTATTCGATAATTCATTTAGATGGTACCTTGAATCGACCATATTCTTAAGATATTTGTATGGAATGGAACAACAAACCTGCCATCGATATTTTAATATTTTTCTACATTTCACAGTAAATTTGATAATTGTATTTGATGTTTCCTTTAATCGGTCATTTGATCAGGAAATTTTACTTACAATTATTGACAATTGTAATACAAATATACTTTGAACTAGTACACTTTTATCATAAAATGGCAACTTTTTTATATTAAAATTTACTACTTTTTGGATAATTCATTCATCTGTTACCTTAAATCGACCATTTGAAAGATATTTGTGTAGAATGTAACAGCAACCCTGTCATCGGTGTGATGATATTTTTCTACATTTCACTGTTAATTTGACCACATTTTTGATAATAGTATTTGATGTTACCTTAAAACGGTATGGAATGGAATATTATGCATGGTTTGTTTTTTAGACGGAATGTCAAATTTCCTTCCCCTCTTTGTGCAAGGGAAATCGACAATTTGTTCCACTCCCCTTATTTTCGTTCCAGGAAAAATGAATTGACATTTTCTAAATAAAAAATCATTAATAAAATGAGATTTTATTTTCATAAGATCGACTTTGTACGATAATCTAGGACTTGTACATTTCTCTAAAAGCCCAAGCATACAGTTATATTTGTTTATTTTTTCTTGTTTCAATTACCATGTACATGTATGAGGCTATGCATACATTGTATGTCACGCGAAGCAGTTGCAGACGAAAGGTAAACGAGGGTGATAAAGGATTTTATTTCACCTGTAACTGCGTGTGTGTATAAATTAATTAAAAACAAGAACAATTCGTTTGCTTATTTCTCTTTTATCGTCAAATTACTCTCAATTCACCTTCGCTCGTGTACAAACTACCTCTAACGACCGTTATAAACACAGGCTCTGTAAACGTTTAAAATAAAGCCCAGTATAACAGCTTGTTTCAAGCTCTTGAATGCAAGCACTAGCACATGGAAAGATGGCATCTAACATAATGCATAACCGTGTTTCTTGTGAGTTTTTCTCCGAAAAGCAGAGTAATTATTTGAAGCATTTAGCAACTCGAAAACATAGAGTTAATTGAATTGACACAATTTAGTGAAGCAGGAGAAGCTGGTACTTACAGTAGTCCAACGGAGAATGCAGCAAGATCAGGTGGAGATGAGAAGCCGGTTTTTACTGGGGACTTTTCCCCCATCTCAAACAGACTTGAGCTGCTGCTTTACGTGTTGCGTGGGTCTAAATATCATTGTTTTATAAGCACTTTTACGATATTGACGTTAAAAATACATCTTCTAACTATATTGTTCATGTCGAAGGCATCATGTTTCTACCACTTTTCACAGGCACTTGTTTCTATCAATGAAAGATATGGGAAGGTCAACTAATAAAGCGGACTATCCATTGGCATTACCAGATTACAACTTTTATTATATCCTATTTTACGTTGATAGTCAACCTTCCCAGGGATAGTAACAAAAGAAGTGAATCTTTTCCTTATAAACCATATTTATAATATTATAGTTTGTCGACATACAGCATGTACAGGTGCAGTTCTATTTATCAAATGTATATATTAAACAGGTTGGAGACCATTTGTAGACACACTACTATGATCTAGTTTAAAAAGACATACATTAAAACCTGTAATAAACTCTTGATTATATGTTTATGGGGGATTAGGTTTTCAAATGATTAGACTAGCGTGTAAACAATGTTAAATTAAATGCAACTTAATTTTGTTGACATAAGATATATGAAACATTATAGTTAAAAGCGTGGAACAGAAAACAAGTATTGTTTTTGTTTCTCATCTCTGTTGTAAATATTGTTACCATCGAACATCAATCATTTTATTTTAGGATGACGATGCTTTTTATTCAAAACATTTGGTGTGTTGGGATGCACCACTGGGGACCAAGGCAACTAGCCATTGGCGCAGGGTATCAGTTATTCAGAGAGTCGAACAACCCAAAATGTCGCAAATGCAGTTTGTGTGTTTGATGGGCCGAACAAAAAAGCATACATAAAGAGGGAAGATGCCCAAGTTATTCAAAAAATTATAGATTTGGGATTGTCAAACAATTGCCTTCTCAAACCAAAACAAGAGGGGATTGTCAAACAAAGAAGGACTGCACCTCAGCAAAGATGCTCAATTGGATGCAAAACATCGAGTGTTGAAATAGATAAAGCTACTAGCCATTTAAGAAAACATGGATAGATATAGGAAGATGTGGTGTGAGTGCCAATGAGACAACTCTCCATACAAATAACAATTTAAAAAGTAAACCATTATGGAGTATATTTAGAACTAAAATAATGTGATTTTATATCAGTAGAATGAGAAAAAACATCGATCAAAAGCAGTATTTAGAAATGCAAGTTCATCATTAATACCTTTGAATGTTGAACTTTGAATTGCTTTAACATTCGTAACTCCAATCATACTTCTTAACAATACGTATTTTCGACTTTGAAACACTTAAAAGCACAGTGTTTGTGTTGCATTTAGAATCAGTAATATCAAGGCTTATTACATTTCATTTTTATAATTACTAATTATGAAAAGTATATGTAGTATTGAAGACAATATGACAAAGAAGTCAGCAAATGTATATCATAGTATGGCCATCAACAATGAGCAAACAGCATACTGTACAGTCAGCTACTAAAGACCCCGAAATGACAAAAATTTAATGTAAAACAAATCAAACAAGAGTTTTACCCCAGGTACTTGACTACAGATTAGATATAACGTCCGTTAAACACTCAACCCTAGGTGTAGATGTTGGCAGATACATATAATACAATTATTACATGTCTCTGGTAGTGTTGACTAAAAAATACACGTAGACGATGGACAGGGTTATATTTAACCTGCATTCAATATCCTGTGATTTATATTCACAAAGTAATGACAGAAAAACTGATAGGATATACAGCAAGAAAAAACGACAAATAATTCATAGGCGTTGTATCATGCTCTAGTTTTGATCATGCTTAATAAACCATGTCATCTTGCAGTCTTCTGCATGGTGTATACACGTACTTACCTGTCTTTGTATATGATCTTAATTTCTGTCTCGCTAGACTGAAGTTATGTTATTTTTTCAAAAGTTAAGCTAGTGTTCGATGATTACAATAACGGTAGAGATGAAAAAAATATGTTTTTCTTTGTTTATAGTCAAAGGAATCATTCATTTTTTTCTATCTGTTATAGGATGGCTAGAAAAGTTAAAGGAATGTCTCAGAAATAGTCACCAAGGCTTCAAAGAGCAATTGAGGCAGTTCATTCAAATCAGATGTCGACCAGAACAGCAGCGGATCACTGTGGTGTTAAACATCTTTGGAATTGTCCATGTCCGTGAGAATGGTTGGAAATTTGGTGTGCAGCTTTCGCCTGATGAGGTGTATTGTATTTACCGGATTTGTTTTAGCTCACCTTCTTAAAGGTAGGGTGAGCTTTTGCAATCACATTGCGCCCGTCGTCTGTCCGTTAAGCTTGAAGGAAAATATTCTCCTCTTAAAACTACTTTGCAGGATTCATTTAAAGTTTGCATGATTGTCCCTTATGGTATTCTGCACAAAATGATTGTTTAGCTTCCAGAAAGACCGATCAACGGATGTTGGAGTTATGGCGCCTGAAACATGTAGGTAAAGGTAATTAGGTGAGCGATTCAGGTTCCTAGGAGCCTCTAGTTTATATAATTTCATTGAATTTAAGTGTTATTCTTTTGTGAACTAAAACTTAAGAACTGTCCATGGGAATGATTAAAAAATGTGCATACAGCTTCAGCATGAGGGTTTGTAATGTGTGTGTGTGCAACTTTCATTAAGGTGGAATGTCTATATCATGTTTACCAAACTTTTTATCAAGCGGGGATATTCGTGTTCTTTGGACAAATTCATATGTCCACATTTTTTTGAAAAAGTTTTTGTTTTTTAAATTTTATCATAATTCTAACTTCATCAAGAGCTAAAAATGTATAATTCTTGAAATGTCAAGTTGCCGTCATAATACCATGACATGGAGGGAGTTTCAAATACCTGTTTGATTTATACTTTCAGCAAAGTTAAATGATTATCTCTATTTTTAAGTCCCCTAATGGCGAAGCCGAAGGGGGCTATAGCTTAGAACTCTTGTCTGTGTGTACGTCTGTCTGTCTATCAGTCCCCAAAAATCAGTTTTCCACACTTTTGTAAATCGTGCTTGAAGATATTAATTTGATATTTGGTATATAGTTGAATACACATGACCAGTACAGTTCAAATTTTGTTCAGGTTGTATGACTTTTTGTTGAGTTATGGTCCTACTAAGGTCTTAGAAAATTCACACAATGATCCGTTATCCAAATGTTTTTGCGTCAGGTATATAGTTTTATTATAACCAGTTACAGATCGATTTCGAATTATGTCCTGGTGTGATGATTTTTGGTGGAGGTATAGTTGTTGGACTTGGAAAATTTATTAATTATACAAATACTGCAAACCAGGGTATTTTCGCGATTTACCAACTAAATTTACATTTCGAACGTTTTAAATAAGCTGTTTACATATTATAAAGTAAAAAAAGTTGAATACAAAATCATGTTGTGTCATATTTTCCTGACGATTATTATCTACATTGAACTTTCTTAAGTACATTTTAAGTTCTATTACATTATTGAATTATAATATTTGCATATGCGAGTTCGATAATTAACGTCCGCCCACTTTTACGGCTTTCAGTATACATGTACCATCCATGTTGTGAGTATAGTTTTTAAATGTGCAACTAGTGTCGTCGAGCCAATACACGCGTGCTGGCTTGTAAAAACAGTTACACAATTATACGTAAGAAAAGACTTGATAAAAAGAGCATCTGTTGTTCTGTTGTTAATCAGTAGACCATTATAATTTAATTTCACTTCAGACTTTTATGAATAATTTTGAAAACGAATATCTTATATAGAACATCGCATGCATCCGTCGTCTTCTTATAATGGTCCTGCTTTTTTCTTCTGATTTATGTATGCACAAGTGTTGGATACTAGTGTCCCAGAAAATATTAAATTTTACTGACTTCTATTTCCTCTTGAAATATTTGCAGCATTTTTTTTTTCGCGCTGTCAATGTTGCCACAAAAGTAGCGAAAATAAAACTGCCGCGAAATTTCCAGGTTTACGGTATTCAGTTTTCCATACTTTTTTCGTGATGATTATAGAAATTGATTTGATATTTCGTATATAGTTTTATCATGACCAGTTACAGATCATGTTCCAATTCGGTTCTGGTCTAATGATTTGTGGGTCCTTGGACTTACAAAAAAAAACCCAAAATAATCAGTAGGGGACCATGCATTGTTTTTAATATACTAAGAATGCTTGACGAATGTTTGTTTTTAGAATTCTAGTGCTACATTGTCTATTTTAAAGCCAAAATCTGCTGATCCAAGCAATTCTGATGATGACTTTGTGCGGCAATCGAGTATGGCGAGTATGGTAATGGGAAGTTTATTTGTAAGTTACATTATTATATTATTTCAAGGGAAATTGTGTGAAAAAACAACAGACTTGTGGCAGTAGACATTGTTTTTCTGTTTGTCTTTTTCATTTTTAGCCATGGCGTTGTCAGTTTGTTTTAGATTTATGAGTTTGACTGTCCCTTTGGTATCTTTCGTCCCTCTTTTAAGTATTACTAATGGTTATAGTCTCTGTTGACACTCTGGTTTTATGAAGACAAACTTTTTAGCTCACCTGGCCTTTACATGATCTAGTTATTACCATACGTATTATAAGATGATATAAAAAAAAATCTCATGGCAGCTATACTGTGAAGTTGCATACATTTTTGTTGATGGCCTTAAAAAGTTTGCATGATAATACACTTGTTCAATGGACATTTTTGTAAACAGCCTGTGATAAGATACCCAAAGCGCACAAGAGCAGTTGATATGGAAGTCAGATAAAAGAGGAGGGGACGAGTTATTTAAAAACATCATCACATCTTGACACCTACGTCAAACATGATTACAAATGTGGCAAAAAGGAAGACGGTTGGGAAAATAATGCTTTCCTCGGATGACACTGTAGATGCGGTGAGAAGTGAAATTAAGACACTTTTCGAGGATTTCAGCTATGCATATCTGCAGGTATTAATCTTAGGTGCTGCTTGGTTTGATTATAAGGCATAACGTTTTCCAGCGGTAAACGGACATAAAGAGGTGACTGAAAAGCTTACTCAACAAAAGCATTTGTTTATTCTGTATTTTTAAATTGAACTGATGGAAACGTGATGAGAATGATGTACAATGTGTTTTGCATGGACATTTCAGAGAAAAAAACTGTTTTATTTTCATTGGTAAGCAATTTTTGAGATCGGTACATGATATATTCAAACTAGTGTAAAAGATTACACAAATATTTTGTAGATAAAGAAGTGCTGTCTACTTGATTATGGACTGCTTACTAAATTGTTAATTACAATCAGCTTGTTTGTTATTTGTCAATTGTTTGTAATTCTTTGTTATTAAGCAACCCCTATAAACACTTTATAAAATTGGAATGGCTTAATGTGTGGTAAATGTTTGATTGATTGATTGTTGGTTGCTTAACGTCCAGTGGCAAATATTTCATGCATATTCAGGACGAGAACGTGTTAACAATAAATACAATAGGTAGGTTGTTGTATTTAAAGAAAGATAAATTTATATTCAGGGACTCCGTATGGATATGCCAACGAGAGCACATGAACTGCGTTCGGATTTTCCATCGCAATCATATACATTGTTTTTGGTTTAAATTAACTAAGTTGTAACACTGATACTTTATATTTGGACTTCATTAAATGAATTTGGACTTTACCAATTTGTTTATGTTTACTGTATTGAACTGCCGACTTGTGTGTGAATAAAGATATAGTACCCCACATTGTGAATCGTTCCCAAAGACGGAATCCAACTCGAAGCCATTTGCCAATATTTATCTGGAAAGATACAAAATCTTTCTTGATAATTTTGGTGGAGGCCCGAAAGTCCCAAAATTTTCAACAAAAACAAATAAGCATGTCAACTATTTATTACAAGAACAGAGATACAATGAATGACTATCTTCTTAGGAGCAAGAGAACTGAAAAAGATTTATCAAAAATCCCAGTAACACCGGTGAAATCAACGATACCGGAATCAATTAACTTGATGCCAACCAACCCTAGTCCGTTATCGGCGGCAAAAGCCATCTTGGAAAACGACGCATCAGGGGGGACTACACCTGACAAAGGCACGTCTCTTACTGATAAAACCCGTACATTGACAGAAAGGTTATTGCAGCCGTTGGCACAGCCGCCAAGCATTTCCACGCCTGACCAAGTGCCGATGCGGCAGCAACTCCCGTCACAAGAAGACCCGGAAAAGCAGCAGTTAAAGTTGCATGTTCAAAACTTGGAACGGCAGCTTCAACTGCAAATGCAGCTTAACCAGTTACAGCCGCAAGTACCACAGGCGTCCCAACCTGAATCACGGGGACCAAAACATATGGGAAACGTGACCCTGCAGAGGTTCGAGGGAAGAGGCGAAAATCCTATCAAGTTTTGGAGTCTCTTCATACAGTATTGCACCTTGTTCAGGTTCACGGATAGCGACACAGTTGGCGTGTTCCCAATGCATGTATCCAGCACTGTGCAAGACTGGTTTTATTCGCTGGAGGAAGGCGTTCGTAGGAACCTGCAGCGTCTGAAGGAGGCGTTTTTGAAGCGATTCCAGAGACGAAACCTCAAATACAGCCTCCAGCACTTAAAGCAAAATCAGTCTGAATCGGTCGATGACTACATCAATAGAATTCTGGCACAAACTTCCGACAGCAACGTTCCAGAAGCCATCCTGGTGAGCATGCTAGTTTGAGGACTGAGGCCAGATCTCGCAGCAATAGTAATGCCTCAAGTACCAAAGACACATCAACAGTTTTTGGATGCAGCCTCGATTGCGGAGAAAACGGTCCAGATGACGACGGCAAAGCCTATTGAAAATCTGACTTTGCAGGTAGCCAACATAGCCAGTATGGAGGACAGATTGTCGGCCATGTTAACGGACAAACTTAGCAGTAGCGTCGCCGAGAAGTCAGCCATACAGGCCCACAACAATAACCAGTCAAATGGACCGTACCAAAGGCAAAACTACCAACAACGACCGAAAACCATTTTCCAGCAACGAAAGTACCATAGTCCACAGAGTTCATCTTGTCAAGGATGTGGTAGGTACTGTCTAAATAGACAATCATTCCCTGCACAAAATTCAATGTGTCGGTTTTGTAAAGTTAAGGGTCATGATGTGCGTATAGTAGTATTATGACACATTATACTAAATCAACATTCATTCTCTCTCTCTATATATATATGTGTTGTTTGTGGTGTATTTAGACCCCTCTACCAAGAAATTTGTTTTGCATGCACACGTATAAAAATTGCAGTTTTTATCCAATGCAATTACAGGTTTGAACGTTGTTTTCAATTTAGACTTGTATATAATAAAAACGGAATGATAGAGTTAGATGTTCAATAGAAACACGAGAAAACACCATTTAGTGGAATATATTATTTACATAACCCAGACAAATAAAGATATTATTAATTTGATACTACACCGCAATTATATAAATATGTAAGGAAAAAATAAGTATGCATTGTTCGCAACCTATAATCAACAGCATTCGTAAAAGATATTTACTACAATTTAATTATTTTAACTATGATAACAGTGTAATATGTTATTTAACAGAAACATACAATTTTTTATTCGTTTACAAGTAATAAAATCATATTTGAAAATCGAAAGCTCGGAACCTTTCATTCTTTTAGCAAAACTTGAGTATTACGTCACAGAAACATGCATTTGTAAAAATGTTCGCACTTTCAGCAATTGTCTTTTTGAGTTCTGTTTTTTTTATCAACATCTATTATCTTTGACAAACACAAAGAATGTCAGCCTATTCCAAGAAGTTCAATATTCAGATGTGGTGTTTTGAGACAAGGGAGCTACGTAATCCACAGCTCAAAAGTTATATAAATTGTATTAATAAATTCTGAATTCAGTTTTAAGCTTTTACGGTCATGCATATACTTTTTAAATTTTATATTCATTGAGCTAAATTCGCACATGTACATGATTCTATAAATTAACTTTTTTATAATTTTTTTTCATTTTCAGATAGATTTTCTCATGTCAACGACAAAAACTAGCAGAAATGGGGATAGCACTCTCCAAGCACAAAGAAAAACAACTGAAACTCAGCTATTAACTACAAACACCATTACTGACACTCCCCAAACACAAAGAACTGAAAAACAGGCGTCAACTACACATATCATTACTGACACCAACACCATTACTGACACCGACAGAAATGAGGATATCACCACAACTGAAACGTTAACTAAGCCACCAACAACAGATACAATCACTACTCAAGCCCAAGATTAAAAATCAGAGCAAGATGATTTAAACCACCTTAAAACTTATTTCTTATGGACACTTTTGATTGTAATATGTAAGTATACAATTATTTACAACTTGTTCTACAACGGCCTGGGCAGGCTAAATTATTTTAACTGGAACATCATTTACATCCATTTGCGATGATTCATTCTTCTTCTTATTTTCTATTGGGTGATGATTGTCTTTGCCCCACTGACTAAAGATCCTCCTCTCTCGTTACGTTTTTTCCCATTAAATGTATGTTTATTTATGCTGTCGTGATAATACTTAATCCATGTTGTTACATTTGGGATATACAAGTTAGAGATATCCATGTCATAAATATTCTGTCTAATGAAAAAATGGATACTGTCGAAAATGTAGTGTTAGTGACACCGTCTTCTTCAAAAATGATGGAGTTTTCAATTCGTCGTCCAATATAAAGAATTCAATGTCAAATATTTGCGTTTTATGTATCGATAGATAATGTGGTGATTCATATTTGTGGGTGCAGTTTCCTTTTTTATTACATTGCAATCTACGAAGTATAAGTTGTTTTTGTCCCCCATTAACAATGGAATAATCTACCAGATTGCACAAAACATACAAACTACCCATAAACGTAGTTCTATTATCCTCCTTGATGCGTATCTCAGTCAATGCCACTTTCCAAATATTGTCGAGTTGCAAAGGTTCAGACAGATGAATTTTGAAATTCGTTGAAGTATTGTCTGGGAAATAAGTTTTATTTTGCTCCGAGTCACTGTCTATGAATAAGAAGAAACTGTTGGTGGATGACATAGTTTTACTGATTTTTAACATCTGATTCAGCAACCCAAGAATTGAATCGTTCCGAATATCCCAACCACTTCACAAAATACTGAACTTGTTTGTTCCTCTTCCTTTTCTTTATGATTTTTTCAATTTCCCACAATGCATCTTCTGATTTGTTTACAGGTTGCACTTTCGAAAAATAAAAATTCCCCAGAATCCGTTGTTCCAGTAGGTCGGCCAGCTTATACATTTGAAGCCCCTGCATTTGAAAGCGTGCGTATATCTTGAATACCTCATACGACCATTGTTCATTATAGACACGTTGAAAAGGTCTACGCTGATTCGAAATACGAACTAGTTGTCCTTTTCTATATTTATATACACTTTTTCTAAAGGCTTTCTTTCCTTTCTTGATAACATTAGAAGTCTTTCCTTTACGTTTCTTTTTAGGTCTCAAGTACATGTAGGCCCAGAGGTTAGCTGCGTTATCTGCATTAACATCCTTTGGTGCTATGTTATCTAGTGACCTATGTGGAGTGGCATTATATGACTTCACTAAATCCTGTAACGAATCGATGTATCTGTTTGACTTGTGTTTTGCTAAATATCTATATATCATGGTTTTTAAAGTTTTATTCAATCTTTCCACATAGTTTGCTTTCACCTCATTTAATGTAACATGATGGTATATGTTCTTATCATTTAATAACTTTGAAATCCATTTGTTCTTAAATTCAGTACCCGCATCACTTCTAATTGTTTTAGGCGAAACTTCATTTAAAATTATTGATAAAGCTTTCTCTACTTCTTTTCCTGTCTTATCTTTCAATAGCATCACCCAAGCAAAGCGGGTGAATACATCAACAGCCACAAGCAAGTATCTGATGCCGTCGTTCTTTGTACTTAAAGATTGCATGTCAGCTAGGTCAATATCAAGTTGTTGTTTTGGACCAGAAACAACAACCCGAGCTCTCTGAAATCTCCTTCGCACTGGCTTCTGTAAACTGTAATCATCTTGATTTTGTAGCCATTTTCGTATTTTGTGAACACCTATTTTATCATTGCCACCTCGTTTTAGCACTAGTTGTATTTTTTTTTTGCACCTTGATATGCTGCTGGTTTTGATGTATCATAATATACATTTGTTAGCGTATTTTCCTCTTGATTCATTTTATTGATAATTTGTTAAAATGTCAGCAGCTTCTCTTATCATACATTCCATCAACTGTTTATTCTGGTTGTTTTCGAACCACCAGTTCCAATTGAACAATTCACTAAATTCCTTTACTTTTTCAGAGGGAATGTCGAGGTTTGCTGTATTTTTGGTAAACAAGTTGGATATTTCACTATGATCAATGTTTTGAAAAGCCTCTGCAAAATGAAACATTAATACTTCATCATCTGTGGTAGTTAAAACAATCGTGGTGGAGATGACTTGGCTCGTTATATTGGCAACCTATACATCTTTCTGCATTGATCATTCGACATATGCATAAAATTTCTCTTGCATAAGTGAAAACCAATTGATTCCTTATCCGAAATTTAGTTTATAATTCGTCTGACATCCCTACTTTCAATAAATTATACTAAAATCACCCGAGGTAACCAAGACTTTTTATATCATTCTTTTCTTTTTTAATTTGTAGAGTTATCTTTCTTTTTACGTTGGTATTAAAAGATCATTGATATCACATGATGCGTGAACAACATTCTTTACATATTTTGTAGACAATAACCAAACAAATATAAAATATAGGCGTCATGATCAAGATGTGGATGGCATTCCTCGTATATTTAGTAAACAATGGTCAAACAAAAGAAAAACACGGGGTCAAGTGCTTCAACCATCCATTTTATACTACTCTTTCCCAAGGATAGGCACAATGGAAAGTCGGCTAAAATCAACTTAACGACAATATTACATAAAAACACAACTCGCGATTTAGTAAATAGTATACCAACAAATGCTTTGGTTGACACCGGTGCAGACATATCATGCATATCACAATCATTTTTAAATAAGATTTTCATGAGTAAACCAAATTTAAAGAAAACACACGTATATTCAGTTTTAGGTATAGGACAACAAAAGTTGAGAGTGCTAGGAAAAGTATTGTTGACTACTAAGATAAAAGACCAATGTTTTGAGTTTGATTTTCATGTCATTGACACTTTACCACATTCACTCATCGGTGTAGATGTTTTAGAGACGCACAATGTTACTATTGATTTATTTAGAAAATCTATGGAAATATCAGATAAATGTGCTAAAATTTGCTCACTTGAGACTAATTTAGGTTTTGCTCGATGTATTAAATCTTGTGCATTGCCTGCCAATTCCGAGATAGTTCTACCAGTACATGTATCAAGAAGAATCCAAGGTGAGCAAGTACTATATAAACCTGTTTCGCCCAACGCTTGGCACTTCGGTGTTGTGGCATATTAAAATATAAGAAACTTCCTTTCTATTATTCACAGGTTAGTTGAACTATTTTATTTAAGTTTTAAGCAGTAAACTGAGTACTCGATAAAGATAAAGTATTTTTATATTATTATTTATTAAAAAGCAAAGTTAATTCAAATTATTAAATTACTTGGTTTAATTGTTTATGCAAAGTTGTGTCAATATCAGATAAACAATTTATGCAATATTTAATTAAATAAACTAGAACATAAATTATCTTTCTATTATCAAGTTTAAATGAACAACTTATTTACATAATTTAAGATGAAACCTCATAAGGTCAACCGCTTATTTATATATATATTATGGAAACTTCTTCAATTATTCTTTATCTATATTTGTTATGTTTGTATATATATTATTATGTATTGTTTATGGTAATACATGACTTCGGTGTTGAAGCATATTAAAATATTAGAAACTTCCTTTCTATTATTCACAGCCAAATCGTCCCAACCAAAGCCAAACTACGGCAGAGTTACAGGTCCGTCTTAAAAACTACGAGACAGTTAGAATAGTCCTGATATATTTAGGAAGAATCGGTGATGAAGTGCTGGTGGTTCTCACTTTTTTTTTCGGCTTAACCAGTCAATTCATTGTCAAAGAAAACAGTAAACATTTACTTAGTGTCAATGAACACTTATATTGTAATAGAAAAATGTACTTTATTTGATTTCATATAGTTACTAATTAATACATGTAAAATCTTCTGTGAACAATATTTTATAGTCAATTATTGTTTAACTACTATATACTTTAAAGCCAAACTTTCATGTTTAATTGGTGAACATAAGAAACAACAAATAGACTTTTGTTTCAAGTAAGTGTCACGCTGTTCTAAATATGTTGTTCTACAAAACAATACAAAATTGTATTTAGCTGTCCAATTTCCTTTAACAACTCATGGCAAACTATTTGAAGTATATAAAATAAAATCTGTTCCTGTTCAAGTTACTACCAATACTTCTCACGCAACTCAACTTTTTGACGTACCTAGATATATGCTGATCACGCATGATCGTAAATTTTTCACAACTCTTAACTTTTGAACAAATGAATATGTGTCAAGGTATGACTCCAATGCATTGTAATTTTAATCCTTTATTTCAATCATCCAATACTACAGAATGTGCTTTTCATATTTTCAATAATGACAAACAGAAAATCAAAAACTTTTGTGATTTTAAATTTTTGCCTAATTCCATTTCACCACATATTGAGCAAATATCAGACGATTCAGTTCTAATTTATCAATATGATAATTTAAATTTAATGTGTAATGATAAAAATATAACACTATCAGGTTGTTCCTTTTGTATTTTAAGGATCCCTTGTCACTGTATTTTACTTTCTAAAAATTCACATTTTGCAACAAAATTATCACTTTGTGAAAATGGAATATATGATTTTACCAAACTCCATCCAGTTAACTTAGCAATTTTACAACACTTCTTTGATGATTCAAAAATTGAAAATATCCTTGCTACAACTTTCACTGATCCAGTTTCTATTTCTTTACCAAACTTCACAATATACAAAAATAAAATGAATCATATTTTTGCTAAAGATGAAAAATATCACCTCAATTTAAAAAAATTCGTTACAAGAGTCAAGACACAAAATACTATATATTCCACTTTAGCCGATTCTATGGTAGATGGCCAAATTGATCTAAACTTTGAAAAATGGCCTACGACAAACGATATATTATCATAAATTGCAATTATTATTACTTCACTTAATACAATTGTTCTTATCTGGTTATTTTATAAATTCAAAATTATAGCTGCTGCAATCGCTATATATCAAACTGTTCAAATATCGGCTACTACACTACCAAATTTTAAATTTGACCCTTCCACAACTCAAGCACCTACTACATGGATCATTGTATTAAATTCCAATATAACTTGGGATCATGCTGTTTTAACATTAGCTTTTACTTCTTTTTTAATGACTATTATTTTATTAGTTAAATCCTTCAAAAGAACAAATATGAATACTAGATTATGTTTAGAAATAACAACAGGTTTCAATTGTGTTTGTATTCCAATTTATTCCATGCCTCTATGTCCAACATACTGGGATATTCATCTTCCAAACATTATTGATAATTTATCTGTTGTAAATTACATTAGGCCAAAATTACATATATCTTATCCAAATTTTACAGTTCGATTTTACAGTTCGAAATAAAAATACTTATCTATCCATTCAGGTACCTGAAATTATCGATCTGAACATTTTCCAAGCATGCACACTAAGGTCAATACTTAAACATCCTTTCTCTGTTTATGTAATACTACTTCATCACAACATTAAATGTCCTATTAAAAATGACAATAGGTTCGCAACAAATAGTGATCACCCAGGACAACCAAACAATCGTAACACTAATGTATACCCTTCTACTTTATACTAATATTGTTTTTTCTATTTTCCCAGATATTGATATGCTAAAAGACGTAACCACCTTTTCGCCGGCCCAGCTCTGGTACCAATTATGTAATAACCATACTGATATAGATTATTTAGAAGCCACAAATTATTTAGCTGATATCAATTTTGATCCATTCAATTATTCATTTCTTCAAACTGACTGTTTAGAAATTTTATTTAAAAATGAAGAGTTGGATATACCATATAATGATTTACCCCCCCCCCCCCCCCCCCTTTATGAGTTTATATATTTCCTATTATGAAATGTTACACAAGCAATACATCAGACAACTTAGATACTGTCGTTAAATTTAAATTCTGTCAATCGATAAGTATATTATATTTACTATTTATTCAAAGTTTCTAATATATTAATTTTTCTTTACAATATCGCAAGAGTAAAACATTCATATAGAATCCCCCTTCATTTTTAGACTCTCCTCAAATTTCCTACCTTCAAGTGCGCGAATAAACGCGAAATACTTGTATACAAATAAAATGAAATCATCGCTGCCATTGTGATATGTGTATAGATTATACAAAAAGAAAAAAAAAATGTCCCTTGTTTAGGCATGAAAGGGAAAATCGTTAACGTCATGGAAAGTTAACTAGATCTTAATTGAATGATATATTATAATGATCATTGTTTTTAAAATAGTCATTTAATAAAGTATCTTTATGTACATCTGTAAATATTTGAAGGCCTTTAAATCATTGATTTATGTTATATATCCATTTAATTGTATTTTATGTTTTAATTTTTTTCATTGTGTATTTTATTGTATTATATATATATGTATATGAAAAAAAAAATAGAAACAAAACAAAACAAAGAAAAATATTGTGTTATTATTGTTGGTTGTTTCATGGTGTTAGTAAATTTAGATTGGTGGAACAATCTCCTTTTCAAAGGGAGAGCGATTATTGTAATAGAAAAATGTACTGTATTTGATTTCATATAGTTACTAATTAATACATGTAAAATCTTCTGTGAAAAATATTTTATAGTCAATTATTGTTTAATATACTTTAAAGCCAAACTTTCATGTTTAATTGGTGAACATAAGAAACAACAAATCGTAACACAATAGAATGGTAGAGGACCATGTTCAACAATAGCAGAAAACCACTGAAACAAGGAAAAACACCAGCTAATTATCATCAAGAAATTCAATGCGATATTGAATCGGCCTTCGACAATTTAGATCTTTTCACAAAAAAAACAGACAACGTTATAAGCTTCAAACCCGATCACCCACCATCGTATCCAGTTGATAATAACGACACCACAATACCATACGTTGAAGACCAGCCTTTCTTTCAATCATCGCCTATTCATTCCAACAAAAATCACTTTCTTTCGTCGTGGACAGGACAACCTACTTTGCCATCCAGTATCACTTCATTAAGACCATCAATTGTACACCGGCCATCGATTCCATCAACGTTTGCTAAAAGACCGGCACCTACCACAAATTCACTTCAAACGCCACAAAATTTTTCATCATTGTATCCTACCCTACCAATTTCAACTACAACTTCAACAACATCACAAATTTCTTCAACAGTGACTGCTACAACATCCACAACAGTTCCTACTTAATTTAAAAACACTTAGGCCAGTTAAATCATTTATTCATGCAAACAGACTTAAAGCTTATAAAGATCCAAAGGAATTTAGGCCACCTCCAAATCTTAGAAAAGATAATGAAGTTTTAGATAATGAACCTGGTAATATAAATCAACCAAATCCTAATAATTTAAATGAAGATTTAAATCCAACAGGAAATCCGGAAAATAACTCTCAAAGTGATGTTGATGAAGCAACATCAAGTCAAGGTCAAAACAAAAATGATAAATGGTATGAGGCTAGTAAATTATTAAAACTAAAATGGATATCAGGAAAGAAACATTATTTAGTTCAATGGAAAGATAATTCAAACCCAACATGGGAACCGCAAGAGAATGTTAGTGAACCTTTAAAGATAGCATTTCATTCAGAAAAAGCGCGCAAAAGATTAAAAAGAAGACGTTTAAAAAAAAATGTTAAATTAATTTACAAAAGTGGCATGCAATTCACAATCACATTAATCCACTTGACTACCTATATCAAAATTGTCCTTTCATTTAGACCACTGGAAAAATTTATCCCCAATCTTTTGATCTCCAGAAATCAAATTAATTCTTTTTTTTTTTTATATTGTAGGCAAGTCAAGATTTGGATTTGTGACTTTGCGATTTTTGCTTTTTGCTTTACTTTTGTCAACGTCAAACGCAGATGAACAGAGAATAAATTATGGAATAATATTTCAAAATCAACCTAATATTGACTTTGCTACAGATTATTGGACACATATTTATGAAATCCCAATGTATTTGATTGATTGTTGGTTGCTTAACGTCCAGTGGCAAATATTTCATGCATATTCAGGACGAGAACAAGTTCACAATAAATACAATAGGTAGGTTGTTGTAATAGAGGCCATCTAGGATGATGGTCAGGGAAATTAGGACTGCCACTTGAAAATGAGGGTATATTGGATAGGGACAGAAATTTTGCCTTGCAACAGGCCCCCTACGGACCCCTCAAAGAGTTGTTGCAAAGGTTCTTAACGTGCAAAGAGCGTGGCACTCTCTTTACACGAGGCATCGGATTTAACGTCCCCTTCTGACGGACGTGACTGCGAACTTGATACATCCCGCACAGCCAAACGGACGCCCCACTTCAGCAAGCGTTTTACTGCCGGTCGGGAGAAGACCAAGTGACCATATTTCTATACCCCAGTCACCCTTGGGGTCCATTTGTAGGAAACATTGTAGGAGGATTGTTCGGTTTAGTAACTGAAAAATCTATGAAAAAAATAGTTTCCCATATAAATACCTTAACATCTGAAAACAATAAAATTTCAAACGCTTAAAAACAATATGGAGGTAGTTTAGCGTCTTTTGTTTCACAAACAGAGAAAAGACTTGACAATGCAATGCAAGGTATTGAAAAAAATTATCAGGCTTTATCCTTTTTAAATACCCTTATTCAAAGAGATTTTAAAACCTAGAAGAACATTATACAGACTATTTTCAAATTCTAACAGATCAAACTCAAGATGCTAACATTTTGCAAAATTATATAATAGATTTGAAATCAGCCATAATTAATTTAGTCGAAGGACAATAATCTCCTCTTCTTCTAAAACCAAAGGTTATTCAACAAACTGTATTGGATATTCAAAATATTTTAAACGCTAACTACACTGGATACAAAGTTTTAACTTCTAATCCACATTACTATTATAATTATGCTAAATATGTTGTTCTACAAAACAATACAAAAAACAAAATTGCATTTAGCTGTCCAATTTCTTTTAACAACTCATGGCAAACTATTTGAAGTATATAAAATAAAATCTGTTCCTGTTCAAGTTACTACCAATACTTCTCACGCAACTCAACTTTTTGACGTACCTAGATATATGCTGATCACGCATGATCGTAAATTTTTCACAACTCTTAACTTTTGAACAAATGAATATGTGTCAAGGTATGACTCCAATGCATTGTAATTTTAATCCTTTATTTCAATTATCCAATACTACAGAATGTGCTTTTCATATTTTCAATAATGACAAACAGAAAATCAAAAACTTTTGTGATTTTAAATTTTTGCCTAATTCCATTTCACCACATATTGAGCAAATATCAGACGATTCAGTTCTAATTTATCAATATGATAATTTAAATTTAATGTGTAATGATAAAAATATAACACTATCAGGTTGTTCCTTTTGTATTTTAAGGATCCCTTGTCACTGTATTTTACTTTCTAAAAATTCACATTTTGCAACAAAATTATCACTTTGTGAAAATGGAATATATGATTTTACCAAACTCCATCCAGTTAACTTAGCAATTTTACAACACTTCTTTGATGATTCAAAAATTGAAAATATCCTTGCTACAACTTTCACTGATCCAGTTTCTATTTCTTTACCAAACTTCACAATATACAAAAATAAAATGAATCATATTTTTGCTAAAGATGAAAAATATCACCTCAATTTAAAAAAATTCGTTACAAGAGTCAAGACACAAAATACTATATATTCCACTTTAGCCGATTCTATGGTAGATGGCCAAATTGATCTAAACTTTGAAAAATGGCCTACGACAAACGATATATTATCATAAATTGCAATTATTATTACTTCACTTAATACAATTGTTCTTATCTGGTTATTTTATAAATTCAAAATTATAGCTGCTGCAATCGCTATATATCAAACTGTTCAAATATCGGCTACTACACTACCAAATTTTAAATTTGACCCTTCCACAACTCAAGCACCTACTACATGGATCATTGTATTAAATTCCAATATAACTTGGGATCATGCTGTTTTAACATTAGCTTTTACTTCTTTTTTAATGACTATTATTTTATTAGTTAAATCCTTCAAAAGAACAAATATGAATACTAGATTATGTTTAGAAATAACAACAGGTTTCAATTGTGTTTGTATTCCAATTTATTCCATGCCTCTATGTCCAACATACTGGGATATTCATCTTCCAAACATTATTGATAATTTATCTGTTGTAAATTACATTAGGCCAAAATTACATATATCTTATCCAAATTTTACAGTTCGATTTTACAGTTCGAAATAAAAATACTTATCTATCCATTCAGGTACCTGAAATTATCGATCTGAACATTTTCCAAGCATGCACACTAAGGTCAATACTTAAACATCCTTTCTCTGTTTATGTAATACTACTTCATCACAACATTAAATGTCCTATTAAAAATGACAATAGGTTCGCAACAAATAGTGATCACCCAGGTCAACCAAACAATCGTAACACTAATGTATACCCTTCTACTTTATACTAATATTGTTTTTTCTATTTTCCCAGATATTGATATGCTAAAAGACGTAACCACCTTTTCGCCGGCCCAGCTCTGGTACAAATTATGTAATAACCATACTGATATAGATTATTTAGAAGCCACAAATTATTTAGCTGATATCAATTTTGATCCATTCAATTATTCATTTCTTCAAACTGACTGTTTAGAAATTTTATTTAAAAATGAAGAGTTGGATATACCATATAATGATTTACCCCCCCCCCCCCCCTTTTATGAGTTTATATAGTTCCTATTATGAAATGTTACACAAGCAATACATCAGACAACTTAGATACTTTCGTTAAATTTAAATTCTGTCAATCGATAAGTATATTATATTTACTATTTATTCAAAGTTTCTAATATATTAATTTTTCTTTACAATATCGCAAGAGTAAAACATTCATATAGAATCCCCCTTCATTTTTAGACTCTCCTCGAATTTCCTACCTTCAAGTGCGCGAATAAACGCGAAATACTTGTATACAAATAAAATGAAATCATCGCTGCCATTGTGATATGTGACTACTAACGGGGGTTCTTTACCCCCTACAATACCTATTATAACCCCTATATGTCGAGCCCCTAGATACACAACCTCCATCTTATATGGGGGATAACTATTATAACCCCTATATTTTAAACCCCTAGATACACAACATCCATATTATATGGGGGATAATTAACCCCAACCTTTCCAACACCCATATAACATCCAATGATATGGGAGTTAAATAACTCCCCCGACTTTAACATTCAAATGTTAAGGAGGTTAAATGGATTTTAAATGTTATTCAAGTTTGATACATGGGGGTTATACATATTTAAATGTTATATTCTACAACATACACCATTTTAACATCCATTCAATTCAACAGGATGATTTTGTATCCTATATTTATGTAATCTGTTATATGAAAACAAAATCACTCACCATGAACTGTAATAATATAAATAAACTTTATGTTCATCATGAGGTTTATACATCTTTTCGATCACATAGGTAGCATTTAAAAGAAAACAGAATGGACAGATATCAATGTGGTTGTTTTTCTGAAACATTTCATGATACTTTTACTAATACTGATCAAATTGAACACAACAACATTTGTGGACAACACCCATCACAAGAATCAGCTAAAGAAGGCCATGACAAGAAATTTAAAATGGAACAGGTTATAGGAAAAGCTCGAGAAATGTTAATGGCACAAATGGATTCTGATAATGTGGCGCATCATTTGGCAACAAGAAACGTCATAACCGTAGAAGATAAAAACAAAGTGTTCAAGATTAAATCTAAATATATGAAAGCTGAGAGACTTTTGAAACGTGTTATTGAGTCTAACAATTCATCTCTTCACCATTTGAGGATGGCTTTAATCAAGGCAGACCAGAAAGATCTATTGAAGTATATAAGTGAAAGAAATGAGCAATACGTAGAGTTTGATGATGATGATTTAACCAAAAGCTTGGAAGGAAGGTGTATGATTCCGTTACAAGGTGATTCGTACGTTGTTGCGAAAACTTACAACGATAAGATTCTCATAAACATTCGTAATTATCGAAAAGTAGCTGAGAAGAAATATCCCACTAAACAAGGTGTGTCGCTTACACTCTCAAGATGGCTAAAGTTGAAATCTCAAAAAGACTACATTAACAGTATTTTTCAACTTGTAACAGATGGCGAATCGGTAGACGAAGAACTTATTCACTTAGGCGGAGGAGTGTACGTGACACTAAATTCAAAATATCCTAATGTAGACCTAAGACATTTCTGGAAACCTGAGGATTCGGATAAACCCGTTCCAACCAAACGTGGAATAGCATTAAATAAAATCAAATGGAACAAACTTTGTGATGTCATGACTATTATGACTGACTTTGTTCCAGAACTTAATAATGCTATCGTGTGTGAGTATACTCACTACAATGAAATGGAACTTCAGAAATGTTCTGAATGTCATCCATTTAGTGACGAAGATGAAGAGGAAGTATCTCAAAATCAGGAGGGGGATTTTCAGATAATGAAACCCATTATCATGCATGATCATGAATCTGAATAAAATGGTGGTTTGACAATTTGTGAAAAGCAATGGAATTAGATGACACACTAATGACAATAATATTATGTTTAATATATTTTGCTGTTGTATTTATAAAATAAAATATACATATATAACTATTAATGTGTTTGTGTTTTTAATTTAATTCGGTATAACTGTTGAATTATTTTGGAACAGGTAGCAATATAGTTGACGATACTCTTATTTTTAGAGAAGGGTTTTACACTTTTAGTTTTTGTTTTTGATCAATCAATGTTGATATGGTTTGTTTTTAAAGGGATTTTTATTTTCGAATTGGTACAGATTTGTAAAATTTTATAAATCATTGTTACACAGATTTAATGTTCATTTAAGTGGGTTATCATCAGAACGTTAATACACGTTTAAAACTATTGTAAATTTGAACACTATTACACCACAGAAAAACAAAATGACACAGAAGCAAAAGGAGAATTACGTTAAAAGAATATGGACAAACCCTAATCATCCTGGAGCTTTTGCTGGACCAGATAAATTATTAAAAGTTATACGTAGTGAAGGAAAATTTGACATAAGCAGAGCACATTTAAAAAAGATTTTAGCTAAAGAGGATACATATAGTGTTCAAAAACCTTCACGAAAAACATTTAGACGAAATAGAGTAGTTGTAGCAGGGTTGAATGCTCAATGGGACGGAGATTTAGCATCAATGGAAAATGTATCGAAATACAACTCAATGGAAAAATACAACTCGGATATTAAGTTTTTATTGATACTGATTGATATTTTTTCAAGATTTTTGATAGTTAAACCTCTAAAAGATAAAAAGAGTGACACAGTAACGTCTGCTTTAAAAGAGATTTTTAAAACGGGTAACAGGAGACCCAAAACTGTACGTTTTGATTTAGGCGGAGAATTTCAATCAAGTGTAAAAAAATATTTAAAGAAAGAAAAAATTAATGTATTTTACAAGCACAATTCTAAAATAAAAAGCAATTATGCAGAGAGAGTAATCAGAACGTTAAAAAATCGTATTTATTCTTATTTTATGGAAAATCAAACATCTAAATACATAGATGTTCTTCAGAAATTGGTTAACAGTTACAACAACACACCTCATCAATCCTTGGGAGGGGCAACTCCTGCGTCTGTTACCAAAATAAATGAGGACGAAATAAGATATATACAATACCTAGTTAGAAAAAAAGCAAAATCTATAGAAGTAATAAAAAGGAAGAAGAAAAAACAAGTTTACAAATTCAAGATAGGAGATATTGTACGAATATCACAACTAAAAAGGGTATTTGAGAAAGGCTATCAAGAAAATTGGACATTGGAATATTTCAAAGTATCTAAAAGATTTAAAAGAGAAAACCAAGACATATATAAGTTGAAAGACACCCTTAATGACGACGTGAAAGGATCGTTCTATAGATACGAGGTACAGAAAATAGACCAATCACAGAAGAAACTGTACAAAATAGAAACTATTCTAAAAACCCGAAAGGTAGTAGGAAAAGAACAAGTATTAGTGAAATGGTTGGGTTGGCCATCAAAATTTAATTCTTGGATTTTAAAGAAGTCGATCAAAGATATAAAATAATATGCTGTAATTGTTAGATGTCATTCAAAGGCAAAATGAGTTTGATAATTGTTGTGTCTTCAGAAGATGGAAAAGGTTTATTTACCGATAACAAACCCTACGATTTCAGAGTTAAATTAAATCAAAGAATACGGTTGGATCATAATTGGGTGATCGCCATTACGGAATTTACTTCATCAGAACGTATCGATTCACATAAAAATCCTGAATTATTTATTTTTTCAGACATATGCCAGAATAGTTTCATTGGAAATAACGAACATCCATTACTTAGAAGGACATATTTTGACAACGCAAAACAAAGAAACATTATTTACAATACTCCGTATTATATTCAGGTCAGACAGGGTGAAATACAACAAATTCATTTTTATATAAAGGATGACAAGGGACAAGATGCTTCATTTTTACAAGAGAAGGTGACCATAACGCTTCATCTGAAAAAAAGATCCCCTTGTTCGTGAAATGAATAATTATCTAACAGATCCTCTCATCTGGAAAAGATTTCATAAAAACATGGAGGGGAATAAATTTAACGCATACAGTTACAGACGATTGAAAAGAAAAAATCAATTAGGACGGGGACTTCATGGTCGTTTTAGACATTCTTACATGATTCCTGTGAATGTGAATGCAAACGACACCGAGACAAATTCCATCAGTACTACCATGGTATCACCTGTTGTTGCCTCAGAAGATAGGGCAACTTCAGAAATGAAGGACGTAAAAGAAAAGAAAAAAACCCATGTTAAGGTGTCGAGTATTATAAAAAGAAAAAACAAGAAAAAAAAGCTCAAAACGAAAAAGGAACGCAAACAATCAACATCAAAAACAACCAAGAAGAGAACCAGACGAGCTTCAAAAAAGAAATTCAACAAAGACTATTACGATAACGTTTGGAGTTCAGTTTCTGTTAAAAAAAAAAAAGAAAACGATAAAATAAATTATGGCTTTTTTGAGTGAAGATAATAAGGAAATTGGCCTTCCAATGGAACTTTCAATATTTGCTTCTCCCCCTAACCAAGTGGCCATAGATAAAATAACATATACAGAGGAAAGGCCAATATCTAATCTGATTAATGATTCCACACCCATTGAAATAGTAATCTCAGGAGCTGGTAATGATTACATTGACTTGAGAAAAAGTCGTCTTTTTGTTAAATTACAAATTTTAAAAGAAGACGGATCTTACCTGCAACCAAAAGAAAAAACGGGAATTATTAATTTACCGTTACAGAGTATGTTTTCACACATTGATGTATACATGAACAACAAATTAGTATCGGCTAATTCTAACAATTATCCATGGAAATCGTACTTCAAAGTTATACTGTCTTCGGGAAGCGATGAACAAAATTCTCAACTTCAAAGTCAGCTTTTTATGAAGGATGATGACCCTATGGATTCGTTGACATTAAATGCTGGATATGTTAACAGATATGAATACACAAAAGAGTCTAGGACATTCGAATTAGAAAGTAATTTGATGGAAGATGCATTACTTTTGGATAAGTACTTGATTAGTGGCGTGGACATTTACATGAAACTGTTCCGTTCCAGTGCTCCTTTTTTACTGATGTCCGGAGAAGCAAAACCAAATTACAAGGTTAAAATATTAGACGTGTTCTATAGAACTGCTAGGGTTAAAGTGGATCCGGGTGTTATTTTGAATCATAGGCGTCAAATTCAAGAATCTCCAGCTAAATATTTGATTAACAGAAGTAACGTAATACAAAATGTCATACCTCTAGGATCAACAGAATTTTACTGGGATTCTTTATTTCCGAAATCTCTACCTTCTAAAGTTGTGTTCGGACTTGTTCCTCAAAAGGCAATAAATGGTGATTATACGGCCAATCCTTTCAATTTTCAACACTTTAACATGTCATGTATTACTTTGAAAGTCAATGGTGTGGAAGTGTATGGATCACCTCTTAACATGGATTTTAGCAACAACAGAAATTACACAGCAGCATATGTAAGACTTTTTGAAATATGCGATAAATGGCAGAAGGATACAGGATTAAATATTTCTTTGAATGATTTTGGGAATGGTTATACGTTCATAGTGTTTTCCTTAGATCCTTCTGATTTCCAAGAAGATTTTCTCAATTTGGTAAAACACGGAAATGCTCGATTAGAAATACGGTTTAGCGTACCCACAACAGAGGTTGTGAATTGCATGTGCTATTACCAATCGCAAGCCATTTTGACATGTGACGAGACAAGAAATATAAACATAGTGGAACCATGAATGCAAGAGAACTGATCGTTTTTTTAAAAGACTTTAAATGTTTAAATAAAGTATCTATCTGTATAAGTGACATTAATGGTTTGCCTGCTACCGTTGTGAATCACTACCCTCAACTATTTATTATCAATCCTGGAAAACATTGGTTGTGTGTATTTTTCTATGACTCTACAAAAGCTGAATATTTTGATAGTCTGGGAAAATGTGTAGAGTTTTATGGAACTAATTTAGCAAAGTTTATAAGCAACAACGCTAAAGATTGTTTTTCAATACAGAGACAATTACAGTCTAACACTTCAGATATTTGTGGACTTTATGTTGTATGTTTTGTAGTGATGAAAGTATGTTATCAATTTTCAATTTAAAATTTTAATGATATGTTTACTGATAATGTATTTGAAAATGACCAATTCATTAAAATGTTTTTTTCTAAATAAATATTAGATGTAAAAAAAAAAAAAAAGTTTTGTTCTT
The DNA here is from genome assembly GCF_963676685.1 of Mytilus edulis. Lineage (NCBI taxonomy): Eukaryota > Metazoa > Mollusca > Bivalvia > Mytilida > Mytilidae > Mytilus > Mytilus edulis. Next base: position 45,415,601 of record NC_092354.1, read on the forward strand.
TTTACGAGGGGTCTTCTCTGATATGAATATAAAACTCATATGCGACGTATCGTCTTCATTTTAAACAAAGTCATGGAGAAGGAACACACTCTTCTTCCTTTTTCATCTCCAACCACAATATATATCTCTGGACCAACTCAAGCAGGTAAATCGATTTTTACTAAAAAACTTATAGAAAATGCTGACGTAATGTTTACCAAACCACTGGAAAAAATTTTATATGCATATTCCGAATATCAACCATTATTTGACGACATTCAATCGTCCAACTTAATATTTCATGAAGGTCTGCCTGATAAACAGAAAATAGAAGAATTTACTCAAGATACTCAACATTCGTTAATCGTACTGGACGATTTGATTTCTAAAGTAGTACAATCAGAGGAAGTTTTACATTTATTCGCCGTCACTAGTCACCACAAAAAGGCATCAGTGGTCCTTATTTCACAATCTTTGTATCCTCCAGGTAAATACTCAAAAAGTATTTCCCTGAATTGTGCTAATTTTGTCTTGTTTCACAATCCTAGAGACATGCGTCAAATTGTAACGTTCGCATCACAAATACTTCCAGGAATGACTCGATATTTCTTAGATGCATTTTTGAAAATTACAAAACAGAAGTATGCATACATACTTATTGACCTCTCGCCTCATAGAGAAGACAGACAATACATGCTTAGAACGGGTATTTTTCCAGGTGACACCTGTATAGTTTACAAACCTATATAAAAATGCATTCTTGTTCGTACGATCATTTGGTGATAATGAGCAGGCGAATGAGGTCAAATGCTGTGTTTCTGAAGTTTTTATACGAAGCTGGTACAAACCAACGAGTTGCAATCTTATCAAATCTGACTAAACCACAAATCAGTGTTCTATCTGAAGTAGCTTTAAATATTTATAAAGGAGTATTCCCCAACAAACAAAAATACGTCAAGTCATTAAAACCATATAAATCCATTGTGTACCAATTGGGAACAAAATCAGTAGGAGTGCGAAAAAAGAAACAATTATTGATTCGTCATAATAAACTAATTCCTAGTTTGTTAAGACCTGTTATGGATTTTTTGCAATGATGGCAAAAGAACTAGTTTTGTTATCTAAAAGAAAATATGATGAACTTTTAAAATCTGCGTCAGAGGATAAACAAGACAAACCTACAGGAGAAATAATGGAAAACGAACATGGCGAGAAACCGCAAATTTCTAAACCCATAGAGCAAGTTCCAAACTCTGACCCAGCTGAAATGGGACGGTTCGTTGAGAAGATTAACGACGATGCGAGTGGTAAACCAGGAATTCTAGATCAACCTCCTAAGAAAATGAAAAGAAAAAATATGAAAAAAAAAACTTAAAATGGATATTATATTAACTTTTAATTATGTAACTTCTCATTTGTACAATAAAAATCTTCAATAAAGGATTAATGTTAAGTCATTTGTTGCAACAGTAACCGAAAGGTAAAGTAGTTAAGTCATTTAACAATCTTCTCTTTGTATATACCATTCTGTACTCCTTTTCCTCAATCCTGTTGTATAATTTCCTTTTACATGCAAGTCGGGAAATTTTACGCGGATTGGTAGTCTTTATTGTTTTGATAGTTTTATTCACCACTACGTCACAAATAGATGAAAAATTTATTAGATCTGAATTCATCTTATTGTCTAACGAAAAACCTCTCACTTTACACTTTTCATTGCCCGATGCCAATCTGTAGGCATAATTCTTAGGTCCTCCGGCCACAAAATGTGTGATGTGTTTATCCTCAGGTGAAATTTCATTTGTTAATTGTCCTAAGTAATTGCCAATAGGAAGTGTTTTTGAGATAATTTTATCTTTATCACAAAAGATGATCGAGTCTGTGTCTACATACAATGTGTTGTGACCCACTTGTTCCATAACGTTGTAGAGCTTGATTCTGGCCCAACAGGTAGTAAAAGATGCTATGAAGATGTTGGTTTTAACGTCTATGGGGATAAAAGGGGTCTCGTGTACATGTTCTATTTGTATGAAATCTTTACTAATGATATGGAAATCTTTTACATCCTTCCGGGGATCTGAGAGTAGCTGAAAGAACTTATCTCCCTCGTGTTCGTGGAAAAACTCTGTTTGCCTCATATTTAAACGTTGACCAAACTTGCCCCAAAAACTATTTAAACATATTTTTGCCAAACTACGGAGTCCTGGATTCTTTTTTATATTATCATAATCTAAATGTATTCCCTCGTGTTTTGCGTAATCAGCTATATATTCCATCTTTTCTTGATCTGTTTTACACTCCTGTGGGAAACCTGATGCTTCCTGTTTAAATTTCAAAAATAGATTGACGTAGGCATCAAAAAGGCCTCCCACACCCGTAAAAGGATCATGCTTTTTGAATTCTTTAAAATGATACACCTCGTATATTTTAAGGATTTCGTATCCTTTGGAAAGAGCCAGCTCCACTTCAGGAGTACACCATGTACCAACAATGACTCTCTCGTCATTGGTGCATGTGCAGTCGTTTTGGTTTTCATCATCGGCACACTTTTTGCAAAGTGGAAACTTTAATTTTCCATTGGAAACGTATGGTAAAACGGGATGAAAAAGACGTCTGTGGGGTAAAATCTTTACTTTAACCACCCCAAAATACTTGGAAATATCTTGAAAATTCGATGTTATGATAACTGGATGTCCTATGGGGTATTTAGCATACTTGTTGACGCTAGGATACAAGCTGAAAAATAAAAGAAGGAAATTATCAACTAAGTAACCAAACAATGTAACATAAAAGAGTTCTGAATATACAAATGAATCAAAAACAGTACTTATTACATTATTTTATATTACCTTGTGAAATCATAATATTCAATTGTCTCTCCTGGTTCTGCGCATTCATGGTACAGTTTAATTCCGTTAGTCCTTCCGCCATAAAAGCTATCCCTTACATTTAATCGGTCTGTAATATCTAATGTAGAAACTAATTCTCTCATTTGGTCATCTGTCGACATTAATTGATGAAATTCGTGCTCCCAGATGCACACATACTCGTATCCTAGTCGTATCAGTTCCCTTTCTTTCTGTTTGGTCATAATATATAGTTCGGCCATCGAATGTTTTGTCTTCGGATGAGTTGTCTTTGTTCTATCATGGGGAAAGCAGGAGGGACAACCATGGAAACAACAACCTGAAATCATTAATGATAATAAGAGGGTTTACATCAATCAATGCGCCGCATTACTTTAACAATCGTTATTCAGTTGTAATAGGTGGGAATCGTTTTGATCGTCTTGAAAGAAATCGATAAATAATAAGAAAAAATATAATAAATTTATAAATATATAAACAATATAATAAATTTATAAATATATAAACAATATAATAAATTTATAAATATATAAACAATATAATAAATTTATAAATAATATTGTCGCCGCCGCCTCCTATGCCCTTAATTATTTACTCACCTAAAAATTCGTATGCCGTTTTCTTTGGAGAATGGACATAACCATCTAGTCTAAAATTCGTGCCTGGTACTTTGTGTTCTCCTCGACCATTTAGTGCGTGTTGTATGTGAATTGGTTTTCCTGACCGTCTACTACGCTCCATTGTCCATTCCAACCATTGGATTGACACTTTACTGAAATTGTCTCTTGATACGTAACCCTCTGACGGAACTACTGCAATGGGACTTTTAACGAAAACTGTTCTTCCAATTGTGTACGCATTAGACGCATCTATCGTTTCCTTTAATACCCATTCACCGTCAGGTAATTGCACTTGAAGTGAACCGTTCACAAATTTCGAGGGACACTTGAGATTTGTGTTCTGGGTTAAATCCGTCACACACGTTTCATATTCTTCCTCTAGGAACAGTTGCCTGTAGATGGCTTGACAGACAGAAGCAATCGTGATGTAATTAAACGGATCTATACCTTCGGCGTGCGTTATTATTTCGCCTTTTTCGTTAGTGTCTTTTACAGATGTCACGTCAATCATAATTTTACGAAACTCCATACATCCTCGCCTCAAAATATCTACATCTGATACGCAATAATTGTACATCTCCGACTGAAAGTCAAATATTTCATTTTCTTTTGAACGGTACCAATTCCAAAATAATTGGGCTTCTTCTTCTCCCATATAATCGACTCCATAATATGATGCAGCCGGATAAGGTCCTTTATATGATTGGTGTTCTTGGGTGTTGAAGAGGTGTGGGAAGTGACCCTTCTGAAGCTCCTGAAGACCAAAGCATTGTGGAATCTTCGATAACTTCATATTGATAAAGTTGATAGAATCGAGAAATGTAAGGTCTAAGTTTTTCGAGACATGCATATAGACAATCTTTGAGCCATCGAAGATGATTTTATCGGGTTTTACACTGTGATGATCTATGAGTGCATTGAGTAGGGGGTAGTTGTCGAAACCTTTGGCGTTGTGTGCTATGAGAACCGTGTTTTTGTAATGGGGGGTCATGATGTGAGAGCAGAATTCGTAAGGTACGTTGTTACCTCTAAACACCCTCTGTCTGTAACCGCAACCATCTTTACAAGGTAAAATCCTTTTGTTCTTTTTTACTATTCTACAGTTTTCACAGCGACTCCCACAAACGTCACACTTAGAGTTTATCGTTAAATCATCGTTTTCACAAAGGGTACAAGTAGATTGCAAAACAGCAAAATTTACCTTGTGCTCATTTAGTCCACACCAAGACTGATGACAGTTGATGCAAATTTTACAAGAGTTACATCTCGTTTTCATAGCACATTTCGTTTTACAAGGTTGGCTGGGTACGTAACCATTAGAACATTGTTCTTCATATCTACATCTGACCTCATAACAGTTCGTACACATTTTGCATTTTTTACACCTGTCTGTTGTCGAGCATTGTTTCTCGCACGGTTCGCCGAGCAAATGACCTTCACTACAGACCATTTGTTCATTTTGTGTTGTTTCAAAGTCGTAAAAAAAATATTTCCTCGGTTCCTTTTTACTAGAATTCCAAATAGATTTCCGCTGATAACACAAATGGTCTCCTAATTGATATTGGAAACAATTTTTACATTTCCATTCCCCGCATCTATGTTGTTCGGGTGCTCGTTTGTTTCTTTCTAGGACTTTTTTACAAGTTTCACACTGGTAAAACCTTTCGCACATTGATTTGTCGCAATCATGGCCTCTGATGGTTTTAAGGGAGTTGTGTCTTTTATAACACGCTTCACTACGACATGTTCGGTGGCAGTCTGAACAAGTAACTTGATCGTTACTGATCTTACATTGATGACTACCGCAAACGTCACATGTTTCGCTACAGGAGTGCCTCCCCTTGTTTTTATACGGGGTTAAACAGTGCGAACAGAAATAGCCAAAACCAAAATAACCATTTATACTCCCTATGGCATCGTAATGTCCATTTCCATCTGCATCACCCGTAAGGTACAGGTAAATGTTTTTACGTTGGGAGTTATTAGCCACACGATAAAATTTGTTGCCTAATTTTGAGGATAACACCAAAATATTGAGGTCCAATAGGTTTTCAAAGCTATGAATGTCTCTAATGCTTAGGGGTTTGTCAGTTGGAAGATTTGCTTCTTTACATAAGGTTAATGCCATGGTTTTACTGTAAGATTTATTATTCACAGCGGAATCACTCACGTGTTTGTAATAACTTTTGGTAGTCATGCCATGTTTCAAGACTTTTTGAAAAGTGTTCATGTTGGGGTCATCGTCTTTTGTGATCTCTCTCCATTTGTTCAGGGGAACGACTTCGCAGAGCTTTAAAAAACATCTACCAATCGCTGTTGCCATACACATTTCGTCGTTATTCGATACCTGTAATAATGACTTTTTTAGGGCAATTGAATTACGGGTCCCTTTGAGTCTTGTTATGGGTATCGTACCACTCCCACTAGGTACTGCAATGCTCCCTATTGTGACTTGCATAGCTGTATCCAAGGGTAAATTTTCGTCGGAATTTAGGACGTTTTCTACTGCATCCATGACCCTTTGCGAGTTAATGTTGGACCAGTTATCCAATGGTACGACTATCGAATTATTCAATTCGGGATGTGAAATGATAACTCTTCCGAGGTCATAGTCATTTCCTCTGGCCCTACCCAGTACGTCATCGAACATACCCCCAAGTTCGTTTTGAAGATTGCGCATTTTTTTATTTTTCCAGGTATCTTTGAATTTTACTTTGTATGTAGTCTCACGGGCTAAATTTTTGGAGAAGGTTTTCTGTCCCGACATTTGAAATAAATAAGGTAAATCTTCGTTGTCGTTACCACTCCCCCTTTGTTCGATGTCATCCATAGTCAATGTGATATTAGGGTCGATACTGTTTTGAAGGGACGTGTGTACACCTTGAATAACACTCCCACCCTCTTCAAAGTTGTAGGGGGTAGCCATGTAATTTGTCGTTATAGCATCCATGTCCATTACGTTCGCATCCACCCTTTGATTCAAGTCATCCATGGTATATACTATATTTTGGTTCAAACCATATTGAAAGTGTGTTTGTGATTGAGGGTCCATATATTGACTAGCAGTAGCTCTGTAAGTGATGTGGGAGTGACTTGTTGATGGCATATTTATGTCTTTGATATTTTGAATAACATTAAAGTCGTTTAAAGCATCCAAATCGAAATTAATGGCTAGGTCATCTGAATTTGAAAATGTATTGATGTCATCTATAATTTGGTGAAATTCCAAATGATCTTTCAATTCCGATGATAAGTTGAATTTAATATAACACTTTTGACATGTCAACAAAAATGATAGTCTGTCTAAAACTTGGGAGTTGTTTAAAAGGCAGTTATCTGTAGCCCAACTTATTAAACTGTCAGCATCTGTAAATGTGTTCAATGTATATGTCAAATTGAATGACAGAAAGTGTCTGATCCTATTTTGTATCAAAGGATGATTTATTAGGTCATTGTCTAATGCCCATTGCTGCAAGTCCTCTAAAGATGTAAAATCCTTGACAATACTGTTCAAACTTGGTGATTTATGCTTCATTGTTTTTGGTTTTGTCCATTTACTGAAAAATATTTGTTATTATTTGGTTTTATTTCTTTGGTATTTGTATTTGCTTGATTCTGTTAAGATAAAAAAAAAAGTGATACCACTATTCTAAATTTTTAGTTTGATTTTACTAAAAGCAAAAATATTTGAAATGTTTACTTACCTTACATTTCATATGTTTCCATTCAAATAAAATCTTGTTGATTTTACTTGGTTTTATAACCCCTAAAATCATGTCATAATGTTAAGGTTTAAGTATTCTGTGTCATGACCTTGGATACAGTCCAATGAGTTTTACATAATAAAATATTGTTGTATAATTGTACTGTTTGTATGAGGTAATTTTAAGGTTCAATAATTCTGTGTCATGACCTTGGATACAATCCCATGAGTTTTACATAAAATATTGTTGTATAGTGGTACTGTTTGTATGAGGTAATGTTAAGGTTCAATTATTCTGTGTTGTGACTTTGGATACAGTCCAATGAGTTTTACATAACAAAATATTTGTATAGTGATACTGTATGAGATAATGTTAAGGTGCAATTAGTCTATCATGTCATCATGACATTGGATACAGTCCAATGAGTTTTACATCATAAAATATTGTTGTATAGTGGTACTGTTTGTATTAGGTAATGTTAAGGTTCAATTATTCTGTGTCATGACCTTGGATATAGTCCAATGAGTTTTACATAATAAAATATTGTTGTATAGTGGTACTCTTTGTCACACATTTTTTTTTCTTAATTATAGATAAATGAAGACATAATGTTCATAATGGTTTTAATCAAAATATATACATTCATCATGAAACAAACATACATATTAAAATGCTTTTGGTTATGGAATTTCAGGTAAAGGAATGCAATATATTTTAACAAATATCACATTTATCTTCAAAACCTACAATATTAAAATAACTGTTCATAATTTTGTGTGTTTTTTTTTAATTTCAAAATCTTATATTTAAAGAATATTTAATAAACAATAACCAAGTAACTTCTTATCAAACTAAATTAATTATTTTCCCCCTATGTTTCTTTTTATAAAACAAGTATTTGTTTAACAAAGCAATTACAGACATAGTGATATCAGAATTTCTTGGAAATTGTATGGCCATATTAGTCTTGATATATTTGGGATGAACACAAATAAATATCACATTACCTCCATGTTGTACACAACTAATTTATAAAATAAAACTTCCTCAATAATAACTAAGTATTATTATTATTTGAGATCATTTCTTTAAAAAACAACGTATGAGTAAAAATCACCTGAGTAACATTTTAGCACCAATTCTTTAACACACAAAAAAAAAAAAATATCACATAACCTCCATGTGGTACACAACTAATGATTGTATAAAATAAAACTTCCTCAACAATAACTAAGTATTATTATTATTTTGAGATCATTTCTTTAAAAAAACAATGTATGAGTAAAAATCACCTGAGTATAACACACAAAAAAAAAATATCACATAACCTCCATGTGGTACACAACTAATGATTGTATAAAATAAAACTTCCTCAACAATAACTAAGTATTATTATTATTTTGAGATCATTTCTTTAAAAAAACAATGTATGAGTAAAAATCACCTGAGTAACATTTTAACACCAATTCTTTAACAATAATAGCACCTTGACTAGTTTATTATTTTTTATGAAGAACAATGACATATGTCATTAAAAATATCAGTTTAAATATAAAAGTCACAACAGTTATGGCAATAATATCAAGTAAAATATATTCATATAAAAAAACAGTGATGAGGTAATACAAATCAAATACCTTTTAAAAAAAAATAACAAGTGTCAACAATAAAAAATTAACAACCACTGGTGTAATTGAGTTTTTAAATAATTTCATACATGAGCATAAAATTTTTTAAACATCAATACATAAAACATGTATACCAACAACAAAAAATACTAAACTACTCTATATACATCTTTAATATGAGCATCATATTCTGCAATGGATAAAAAAAAAAAAAAATCTAAATGAAATTTACACATGTAAATTAACCCTTTTATGAAAGATGTAAGTATATTTCTTTAGGTTGAAAAGTTTAACATTTTAGATTTAAAACTAAAACATGTGTATTATCCAAGTGAAGTCAAATAATAATATACATTCAAAGGCAAAACCAAATACACCCTTTCACCATAAAGCACTTTTAAAATTAGGGAGACACCAAATCCATAGTTAAAAAAGTATGTACCATTGAGTGTTTTGGATCTATTGTTTTTTAATAATAAGAATCCTCCCATAGATATAAAAAACATATTATATAACTAAAGAAATTGGTGTATGTATCTTCACTTAGATACTAAAAATAAATGCATTCACCTTACTATTCCCCCCTTTATGAAAAACATCACCCACTCTCCAACATAAAAAATAAAGGCTCAAATACATTGACCTAAATAAAAAGGATTAGGCCTAAAAATCAAAACAAGCAAAAATCTACTAGCTAATGAGTGTATTTCTAATATGTACAGACTAATTGTTTTCAATTCTTTTATTTCAGGTGAGAAAATGTATTCAAATTTCATATGAGAGGGTAAATAGTTTATTTTTAAAAATTTCAAGTGTTCAAAATATACCATTAAATTTTCAATTAAAGAAGAGATTATTCTTTTAAAAAAAATTTGTGTTTATAAATAATTAAATAAAAAATTACCAGAGTTCAACAATTAAGGAAAATATAACATGATTAAAAATGTTTACAAGGCTGCTTCTAACTGTTTCTTCTTGTTGCGGGTTCTGATGGCCACTGGTTCATTCAGTTCTACCATTTCCATGGGTGGAGCAGACGGTTCGGGTGATGAGTCTCTGTTTTCAAAAAAAGTAGTAGGTGAATCTGATGTTGGTAAGGGTATGGTGTGTTCAATTGGTGTAGACTCAAATGAAAAAACAGGAAGTCTGTCTATGGAATAGTCGGGTGTTGATGTCGGAGGTGGAGTGAGTGATGGCGGGACAGTAGAGGAAATCATACTCAAAAAAGAGGTCTGTGTTTGAGATATCTGGTGTCTGTCAGCTGTTATGGTGGTGTTGTCTAGCGGTTGGTGTAATGGCAAATATGTAGTGTTTCGTTTCAGTTGTAGTATCCATTTCAGGACAGACAAGAATGTAAACATCCCAAAAATTCCACACCCTGCCCAGAATGCTGTAAAACAAATTTATATAAATATAAATTAAACATATCATCAGACCTTTATATATATATATATATATATATATATATAATAAATTTTATACATGTCTGTAAAATCATATCTCATATATGTTTACTCCATTGTTTTACTAGTACTATTATAAATGAGAAAAAGTATTCAGTTATCTCCCTTTATTGATGCATGCAGGGGAGATAATTAAATCCCTTTAAGATATAGGGGGTCATAAGTTTAGATGTTTGAGAGTGACAACAAAACAGGTTCAAGATATCCATTGTGTTCCAGCAATCAAAGTTCTTCTGTATTTAAAGAGACATAACTTAAGTAACTATAGATGCATACCTATCATAGCAGTTTCCATGGTGCTTGACATCTTGTCACCATATTTCATTATTGTTTTGTCCTGTACTGAAATAATAAAAAAAAAATATTATAAATAAATCATTACTATGTTGTGTAGGGCCCTTTCAAAAAAAAAAACCTGCTCAATAATCAAAATGTTCCATTTACAGAGTTACTGGGATAAGTCCTCAATTGGCAAGAAACCTCATGTTAAAATTTCAAAGTTATATTAAAAACTGATGTGTCCACAGACACTGACAACACTAACACAGACATAGACTGTCCCACATACCATAATACAACCATTTTATTTTCAGTCATATAAAAACCTGACCCCCAACCATTGTAGAGAAACCATTTGGAGAAATGTCATGCTCTGTACAGTATAAAGTTCTATATAATTTGATAAGAGTAGGCATCTTGGTAAAATTTACTGCCCCCAACATTTTACCATCAATCCCCCTTTTAAAAAAAAAAAACATATTGTACTGTATATAGCTGAAGTATTACTCATTAATAATTGTATAATAAAATCTTACTTTGATTTGTAGTCAGTGTTGTAGACTTTTTCTGTTTGTTAGTCATTTCCAATTGAGAATTCTGTAAAACATTGTCTGGTACTACAAAATAAATGAAAAAAAAATTAATAAAACATGTTTAATTCCTTCCTTAAAAAAAAAACCACACACAAAAACAAAAACAAACTGGCAGTATCTTACTTAAGTATTGAATATTAATAATCATACTTAAATAATAAATCTTACCATGAACTGTAGTTATTTCCTGTTTCCTAGTTGTTTTTTCTTCCTCTGGTAAAATATTGTCTGGTACTGTAAAATAAATGAAAAAAAAAATCTAATACTGGAACTGATTGAAAACTTGTTACAATCTCACATGACATTGAAAGAGAAATTTGATATTTCATACCTAGTTTTAAAATAAATTTGTTGGAAATGTTCCCATGGAATTATAATTTTGATCACTCACACTTACTGCAAAAATCAACTACAAAATTGTTTAATTATGCACATACAGAATACATTCCATGGGACATGAAGATCAGATTTATTTATCCTTCAACTTTATAATAATTCCTTGTCAGGAACTGGTCGGATGCCCTTAGAGTTATTCCCCCTTTTTTTTAATTTTCGAAATAAGGCAAACTGTTGAAATCGTTAGAATGGTTGGACTTTAAGACATAAATCTTGTGAGGGTAATCATAAAACTTACCACATTCTATCTCATTGCAAAGCCAATTGCATAATTTGTTGAACACGTGTACCACTGTTGGCGGTTGCTCTTGTGCCTTAAGAAAATTGATAGTACAATTACAACTTTCCGACTGAATTTCAATAATTCTGACGTTTTGAAGAATGTTTATTTCTGTACTACAGAAGCAGTTGGCAATTGCCGTTTCATATTTACAATCTATCTGTCCTTCTGCGTTTAAAACTAACAATAACACAAGAAAATGTACGATCCAAAATGCCATGTTTGTTTTCTAATGTACCAATGAGAACGTGATGGGTTGTAAACAACAGAATAAAAACATCGGAATCTTCATAAAAAATATAATATATAGCAAACAATATAAGTATATTTTATAAACAAATCAATTTTCATCATATTTTAACACACATAATTAACGTCGTAAGAGAGAAAACTGAAAAAATTAACTGTGGTAATTACATAACTCCTTACGGTTCACTAAATATATATGTTGGAATGGATATGTTATTGTTTCCGGAACGTTACATAAGATATTTAATTTTCCGATCATTTTCACACGTTAATAACATGATTAAAATTACACAGTGAAAACTATTCTTAGATAATGATCTTTTAGTAATGTGCTAATTGAAATGAGGTTACCAAAGATAATTAATGGTTTCACAGTTAACTGTAAGCAGTGGCATTTGGAAAGGGTAGTTTATATAATAATGTTTTACTGTTACATATTTTCTCACATTAACAAAACATTTTAAAATAATAATAATCCTTTAGCAAGATGTTATTCAAATTTAATGAAATGTGTAACATCCTATTACAAAAGATAATTAACGGTTTCCCAGAGTGTAAACAGGGTACCCGACGGATGGCATTTGGAATGGGTTATTTATATAATAAATCTTTGCTATTATGCATATAGTCTAGTTTTAAAAAGTCTCATTTATTATGTAACATTTGTATACATAATAAGTGTAAAAATCAGTTAAACTTTATTCAGAGAAAGGAATTTGAGAAAAATGTAAGTACAATTTGTTGAGTTATTTTTCATTTTAACGCATATTCTTTATATATGAGATAAAATATTTGTTATCTTCATCTTAACTTAAATTTATGAATTTTTGTTGTTAGAAACCTTACAAAATAAACTTGTTTCTATAATTCTAATAAATTAATTAAACTTGAATTGGTTAATTCTACTACATATGTAAGTGATTTAATGTTGGTTTTCTGGTTTTAATCAGTCCAAATGTGACACGGGTAAACCCTAAATTCTAAATTAAATAATAAAAAAATGATATTGAATTTGTGTAAAGGAATTTAGTGTAAATATGTCCGTAAGTTAGGGCTGTTCCTGATTTTGGAGATGATATTTTACTACGAATAACAAAACCAGAAAACTGTTAAATTTAATGCGTGATCCTTATTCTCCTTAATTTTGTTCAGAGATTTCTGAAAAATGTCCACATTAAGACCCTCTTTAATATTTGTGTATATTTATTAAATACATACGTAAAGTTTGTTAGTATGTTTCATATATGTTTCTCGTTTCTCGTTTTGTAAATAGATTAGACCTTTGGTTTTTCTGTTTGAATTATGTTACACTGGTTATTTTGGGGCCCTTTATAGCTTACTGTTCGGTGTAAGCTTTTGCTTCGTGTTGAAGGCCGTACTTTGACCTATAACTGTTTAACTTTTTATGCATTGTTACTTGGATGGAGAGTTGCCTCATTGGTACTCATACCGCATCTTCTTATTTATACTAATATTGTAATGGTTAAATATGTTTTTTAAATATATTTTTGTTTTAATTATTAGATTAAAATGGAATCTGTCATAAAACAGGAAGTACCAGTTAGAACCCCTGAACAGACCAGGTATATATCAGTAAGGTTGTTAGCAAGACTATGTTGCCTTCATATTCACAATATAATCAATTATTTTGATAAGATATCATTTAAACATCCTTTGAATGAGTTTACACTGTCCATGTACTTGTTTGTTGTCTTCGTGTGTATTATACGTATTTCTTGTTGCGTCCTTTGTTTGCATGTGTCCGAATTTTGCAATAGTCTATGAATTTATGATTTGTTTTTATTATCCTTTTGATTTGTTGCCGTGGTATTCGTTTTCCATTGTATTAAATTTATCTTCATTTATCTTAGCTACACTGTAAAAATTGTGCTTAGAACCTAAACACGTTTAGGAAAATGTTTAGAAGCTATACACATAAATGTCTGTTGTGTCCCCCTTCTAAACATGTTTAGAATTTCAACATGTAATGCCCCACATGCTTAGAGCCTAAACATGTAACCAATTGTATAACATGAAATGTGTATAGAAAAGTGTTTAGGCCCTAAACACAATTTTTACAGTGTATATACTGCTAAAATTTATATATTTTATAATCTTTACATAAAAGTAATACATCTAATTTATGCTTTTGTAGATCTACTAATGTGCCTTTGGAACCTGTGCAACAACAGCCACCTAATAGAAATACCCAGAACATATTAGTATATTTTTTCTTTTAAAAGCCTATTTTGTTTTAAAATAATAGAACTCCAATCATTAGTAATTGTATATATCATAATTTATTATTTTAATTTTGTGCTGTAAAAAATAAATTTTATCTATATTTTTTAGAGCTTCAGAATTTGAGATGGTGGAACATTTAAACAACATAATGAGTACAAAAATCGAAGATTTAGCCATCAAGATAGCATACAATGCCCACATATTGACAATACAAAAGAGAAAGTTGAATGAGGAAATTAGTTTTAAAAAACATTTAAAAATGAGAAAAAGAATGCTATTAGAAAGAAGAACAAATGGCATATAATTTGATCTTTGGAAATGGACACTAAAGAACTTTAAATACAATAAAAGAGTTGTATGTTATGATTGTTTTCTTTAATCTTTTATTACACAAAAAGTACCCTTATGGTGAGACAAACTCATAATGAGCAAATGTATGGACAGTACCGGAATGCAGTTACCCTCTTGCCTTCCCTCTCTTACGGCCATTGGATTTGAGTATATACTTTATATTAAGAAAAACACATATATTACATAATAGCTCATACATTTATTTTGATATTTTCCAAATACATAAGTAAGTCCTGTTATTAACTTCTGTAATAAATAACTCTTGTTATATACTGTATTATAGACCTCAAATAGTCCCATTGTCTTTGTGATAAGGATATTCCTTTAATAGTAGGTTTATTGTTCAAAAATTGACGAATGTCTATAATTGTTCTTTTGTTGTATTCACACACAGTTAACATAAATTCACCAGGTAGACGGAAATGTTTAATATAAGAACACAATGATTGGTTAAAAGTAAGGTTCTGTTCATTTATATCATAGTTGGAAACATTCATGTTATGCTTTGACATGTTTGATGACAAATATAAACTACCAGTTATCCATAGGGTAGATGCTGTAAATATGAATAGCACTATAACACCTGTCCATTTCAGTACATTTATGTGAATTTCATATTGATGGTACATATTCATTAAACTTGATGTGACACTATTTTGTGGTGATATTGAATTGATTCTGGTATGAGACATGGTTAATTTAAATAGTAAATCCTTTCTGTTAGAATTCAAAAATATATATAACCTTATAGAGTTTAAACACACTTTTATAAAATATTGTTGAATTGTCAGTTATATATTTGTATTCCTGATTGGTTAAACAGAAACACCTCCCCCTTAACTTTAAATTGGTAAAAAAAAAAAAAATTGGAGTAAATATACATAAGAGAAAATCTTATCATTATATATTCTGGATGTAACAAATGGGACATGCCCCTCAGTACAAAACTTAGATGTTGGATATAAGTGTGTCAAACTTGTATATCATTTAAAATCAATTTAACCTCCTTGACATTTGAATGTTAAAGTCTGGGGGTTATTGAACTCCCATATCATTGGATGTTATGTGGGTGTTTGAAAGGTTGGGGTTAATTATCCCCCATATAAGATGGAGGTTGTGTATCTAGGGGCTCAACATATAGGGGTTATAATAGATATTGTAGGGGGTAAAGAACCCCCGTTAGTAGTTATGTGTATAGATTATACAAAAAGAAAAAAAAATGTCCCTTGTTTAGGCATGAAAGGGAAAATCGTTAACGTCATGGAAAGTTAACTAGATCTTAATTGAATGATATATTATAATGATCATTGTGTTTAAAATAGTCATTTAATAAAGTATCTTTATGTACATCTGTAAATATTTGAAGGCCTTTAAATCATTGATTTATGTTATATATCCATTTAATTGTATTTTATGTTTTAATTTTTTTCATTGTGTATTTTATTGTATTATATATATATGTATATGAAAAAAAAAAATAGAAACAAACAAAACAAAGAAAAATATTGTGTTATTATTGTTGGTTGTTTCATGGTGTTAGTAAATTTAGATTGGTGGAACAATCTCCTTTTCAAAGGGAGAGCGATTATTGTAATAGAAAAATGTACTGTATTTGATTTCATATAGTTACTAATTAATACATGTAAAATCTTCTGTGAAAAATATTTTATAGTCAATTATTGTTTAATATACTTTAAAGCCAAACTTTCATGTTTAATTGGTGAACATAAGAAACAACAAATCGTAACACAATAGAATGGTAGAGGACAATGTTCAACAATAGCAAAAAACCACTGAAACAAGGAAAAACACCAGCTAATTATCATCAAGAAATTCAATGCCATATTGAATCGGCCTTCGACAATTTAGATCTTTTCACAAAAAAAAAAACAGACAACGTTATAAGCTTCAAACCCGATCACCCACCATCGTATCCAGTTGATAATAACGACACCACAATACCATACGTTGAAGACCAGCCTTTCTTTCAATCATCGCCTATTCATTCCAACAAAAATCACTTTCTTTCGTCGTGGACAGGACAACCTACTTTGCCATCCAGTATCACTTCATTAAGACCATCAATTGTACACCGGCCATCGATTCCATCAACGTTTGCTAAAAGACCGGCACCTACCACAAATTCACTTCAAACGCCACAACATTTTTCATCATTGTATCCTACCCTACCAATTTCAACTACAACTTCAACAACATCACAAATTTCTTCAACAGTGACTGCTACAACATCCACAACAGTTCCTACTTAATTTAAAAACACTTAGGCCAGTTAAATCATTTATTCATGCAAACAGACTTAAAGCTTATAAAGATCCAAAGGAATTTAGGCCACCTCCAAATCTTAGAAAAGATAATGAAGTTTTAGATAATGAACCTGGTAATATAAATCAACCAAATCCTAATAATTTAAATGAAGATTTAAATCCAACAGGAAATCCGGAAAATAACTCTCAAAGTGATGTTGATGAAGCAACATCAAGTCAAGGTCAAAACAAAAATGATAAATGGTATGAGGCTAGTAAATTATTAAAACTAAAATGGATATCAGGAAAGAAACATTATTTAGTTCAATGGAAAGATAATTCAAACCCAACATGGGAACCGCAAGAGAATGTTAGTGAACCTTTAAAGATAACATTTCATTCGGAAAAAGCGCAAAAGATTAAAAAGAAGACGTTTAAAAAAAATGTTAAATTAATTTACAAAAGTGGCATGCAATTCACAATCACATTAATCCACTTGACTACCTATATCAAAATTGTCCTTTCATTTAGACCACTGGAAAAATTTATCCCCAATCTTTTGATCTCCAGAAATCAAATTAATTCTTTTTTTTTATATTGTAGGCATGTCAAGATTTGGATTTGTGACTTTGCGATTTTTGCTTTACTTTTGTCAACGTCAAACGCAGATGAACATAGAATAAATTATGGAATAATATTTCAAAATCAACCTTATATTGACTTTGCTACAGATTATTGGACACATATTTATGAAATCCCAATGTATTTGAACATAAAACATAAATTGGTCACTAAATGTCCAAAACAGGCAGGTCGTCAATGTCATTCGTATAACAAAATTGTTTCACAAGTAAATTATATAAGAGTGAGTGAGTGAGTGTTGGTTGCTTTACGCCCCATTAGCACAAAAAGGCTATATCGCGGCGAGAGCTAATTCGAATATTTTTACAATTTAAAGCATATTTTTAAAATAAGACAAAAAGTCCTTCAATATACTAAAATTCTTGACTAAAGCAAATTGAGTATATACAAATAAAAATCAACAGTAAAATAACGTGATAAAAATTAAAATCGATTTAAATATAATAACATATTTATATTCTATAATAAATTCCAATTTCTTTTAAAAAAGCAACAATATTTGTAAATGGAACATTATTAAATAAATCATACATATTATTGAACATAAGAAACAACAAATAGACTTTTGTTTCTTGCAAGTAAGTGTCACGCTGTTCTAAGTGACTTTCTGAGAGTACAAATGTTACTTAATTTTGTTTGATAAAGGTTAACAAATTATGTCATAAACTATGGACAATGGTCAACTACATGTAGGCATTATCAATAATAGATAACTTAAGGCTCAAGACACGCACAAATTAGTATATAAAGTAATCAAGCCGCTATAATGTTAATAGCGAATTTTTTCTTGATATTTTAGGTGAGTGTCTTAGTTCTGAAATAATTTTCATTTAAATTATTTTTCTTTTAAATTTAATTTGGAAAATAAAACAAGTTTATAAATAACTTATACTTCAATATCAAAGGTATAATTAAATAGTCATTACTATTGTTATTATAATATATTTAATTTTAATTGTTTATAGTATTTTATTATTGTTTTAATTGATTTTAACTTTAAATTTGTACTGTGAAATTATATTGTAATTATTGTGATGTTTCAAATACTAATTAATAGCGAATTTCTTGATATTTTAGTTTAGTTTTTCTTTGCCATTGTTGTCCCGGCCTACTACCTTGAGCCTCCCCCATATTGTGCCAAAGGGCATTACAATTGTCGGGTTAATATACCACAATACCAAAACAACAAATATTAACACAATACTTACTCAGATGCAGTAAACACTTACTTAACTAGCTTCAAAATGGAATCTGAATTGAGAAGATGTTATTTAGTTAAAGTGTCGGATGGATTAGAAAAACTTGAAACATTATTGGCGAAACGTAATACGATAAATTTACAAGATATGGAAATGAACAGCAAAAAAAAAGGAAATTGAATTGTTAACCGAGAGAATAAATTCAGCTAAGGAAGATTTTGATGACAAAAACAAGAGACGGATTTGGTTACGATTAATAAGACAAAAAGTTAGTGCAAAGACTAAGCTCAAAAAATTGATAACAAAAAGAACCTGTGAGAATGAAGAATTGATTGATTGTTGGTTGCTTAACGTCCAGTGGAAAATATTTCATGCATATTCAGGACGAGAACAAGTTAACAATAAATACAATAGGTAGGTAGTTGTAATAGAGGTCATCTAGGATGATGGTCGGGGAAATTTGGACTGCCACTGGAAAATGAGGGTATATTGGATAAGGACATAAATTTTGCCTTGCAACAGGCCCCCTACGGACCCCTCAAAGAGTTGTCGCAAGGGTTCTTAACGTGCAAAGAGCGTGGCACTCTCTTTACACGAGGCATCGGATTTAACGTCCCCCTTCTGACCGGATGTGACTGCGAACTTGATACATCCCGCACAGCCAAACGGACGCCCCACTTCGGCAAGCGTTTTACTGCCGGTCGGGAGAAGACCAAGTGACCATATTTCTATTCCCCAGTCACCCTTGGGGGAGTGAGAATGAAGAAAAGACTACATTGGAAATAAAGAGAAGTGAATTAATTTCTGAAAAGAATAGGATAATAGAACTTGTTCGTCAAGACAGTAATTCCTAGTAATTAACTTCTTTAAATCTTCCATCTTCAAAATTAATTTGTGCATCTTGTATAACAAACAGATAAACATTTATTGATTCATCTGCTCCTACCTTTTTCGTTATTTGGATGGTAATACTTTCAGAGGCATTTTCAATTTTTCTTCCTGAACCGTGTAATGAGTTATCATCTGTTGAACGTAAATCTAACCATAATGCGAAATTATCTGTTAAATATTTTTCTAATGTTGTATAAGAGAAACATACATCTTTTAAAACTGCTTCTGTTGTTTTATTTCTTTTTGAATTTAAAGAAAAGAATTTATTTATTTCATCCCATTGTTGATATGCTTTCATTCCTTGACTGTATAGTTGATTTGGAACACCTCCTATTGTCATTTCTACTTTTGTTATGTTAGGATTATAATAAGTGTCTGTACTTGTTCTTTTAGGATCTTCGAACAACATTAGAATTCCTTTCATACTTCTAGCTGGAACATTTAAATTAATATTCCACAATGTATCAGATTTGTTTTTGGTTATTTTTCTATGTCTTAGTATTCTATCGTACAAAATAACCATCTTACCATCAACTTGTTGTCTTATCTGTCTTGCTAATTCTGTATCAGAAACCATATCAAATTCTAAACAAATGTTTTTGATTTGATAACTTTGTTGTAGTCATTGAATGTAAGTTCATATTCAAGTCTATCACCAAGACCTGCTTGATAAAAAGGCATATGAGTTTCTAGTAGTTCAAAATCAAGTGGGATACAAAATTTTGCACCATATGCAGTTGCAATTGCTTCATCGCCTGTGTCTGCTGCTTTATCATCCGCGTTAACTCTGTGTTTTAACATGTTTGTTTCACCAATACCTAAGTATGCCATATTTACACGTTCAGATGTAGATTTCCATAAATCAACATAACAATGATAAATATCACTATCATCAATTGACATAATTTCATTTCCACTTATACGAATTGTTTTTTTTTTAACTATTGCTCTTCCTATGTTTTGATATATAGTTGCATTGTCGTCTGTAGATGTGAGTTCTATTTCGAATGCCAATCTGGTTGTTCCAGGAACAATGACATCATTATTGCTTAGATTGGGGAATCTCACTAATAGCTGTTGATTTTGATCAATAGTTGAAGGATTATTTGTTATTACTACACTTTGACGAATACCTTTCACACCACGGGGTTCTCTTATTTTTCTGTAAGGATTTAATTTGTTTCCGTATGCCGACATTTTTAAGGATTAAATTTGTTATAAAAATAATTCAACTACCGCTGATACTAGAGTATTGATACATGCAGAATTATCACTAACAAAACCTGTAGTAAAGTTATTATAACCGTGTGTGACACCACCACCCAAACTTATAACGTCGTCATCACATGTAAACATATAGCAGACTGGTGCGGTCTTTCGTTTCAAATTAACAGTGGTGAGACATTAATTTTACCTTCAAATCAGTGTGAACGTGAAGCAGATATGGAATCAGAACAACAATGGACTTTTACCCAAAAACAATTGATTAATGATTATAGAATTTACTATCAAAATATGGGATTGTTGGTTAACGAACTTGATTCAAATGGACCAACCGGAAAGATGCCGAAGCTTCCTAAAAAACCTAAACAACGGCTTAGTGACGTTTATGGAACGAAAAAAGTGAATAAGGAAAAAATGACCCCCCAAGAACTGCACAAATATCTACCAGACAACATTGCTGATGTTAACCACACAATTCTAGAGAAACATTCAGCCAGGCTTATTTGCTTTTTGGCAATGAGAGTGAGACGAACATTGTGGAAAAATTAAATAAAGGGATACGAAATCTAAAACGGCAGGATGCTCAAACACTTTTAATTCATATTAGTTTTGGACATTTTTTAAATCTTACCAAAGCCTGGCTGGAAAATGAAAGGAAAGAAGGAAGAATTTAACAATCTTGGTATGCATGGTTAAAAGAGAAGACAGGGTATTCCGATGACCACGCGAGGAAGCTACGTGCTCTCGCAAAGGTTCTTCACGAATACCATCAATTTTTTAATGTGGGATTACCTCTAAATTTCTTTTTGAGAAAACTAAAAGAAATAGACATCATGCTACAAATTCCAGAACTCAATGCATTCTGAAAATGTACCAAAGGGTCACCCAAAAAGCTGGGACGCCACAATTATTTGAAAAAATTGGTTACCTCGGGCGCAGGAACGCCACAAAAATGATAAAACAGTAACTTAGAGACTAATATAAACAAAATCAAATTCTGTTTAAGATTATTCATGTTTTTAATACTTCATATATGTTTGAAACATTTTGTTTTATTACACCCAAAGCCAAACAACTTACGAGACAAA
Organism: Mytilus edulis; assembly: GCF_963676685.1. Taxonomy (NCBI): domain Eukaryota; kingdom Metazoa; phylum Mollusca; class Bivalvia; order Mytilida; family Mytilidae; genus Mytilus; species Mytilus edulis. The sequence goes on from NC_092354.1 coordinate 45,437,562, forward strand.
TAAAAGTCCTGATTATTTTTGTGGAGGCCCGAAGGTCCCGAAATCTCAACAATTCCGACTAAGCATGTCAATTCCTGTCAATTATAGAAACAGAGACACTGAACGATCATCTCCTTGAAAGCAGGAAACCCGTAACTGATTTACAGAAAATCCATGTAACACCGGTGAAATCGGCACCTGACAAAGGCACGTCTCTGAATGATCGAACCCGTCGATTGACGGAAGAACGGTTAATGCAGCCGCTGGCACAGCCGCCACGCAATTCCACGCGTGACCAAGATTATTTTTTTTTTTGCGTTAATAAAGGGTATACATTACCCTCTTCGGTTATAAACAGTACACAGAATGCCTGTATGTGGATTTGTCAGTTTGGACTGTTGAAGGTTTTAACAACTTTTTTTTTCTTGTTTCCAGAAATCCGGGAAATAATGAGATTACATCAATAGAACAAAATGCGTTTGAAGGATTAACATCTCTCTAAAGACATTGTTAAATTGAGACTATATTTGGTTGAGGCTCGTTAATAAATGTTGGACGACCTTTAAAATCCAACATCAAACATCAACATCTAGACATTACAACTTGCCATGGACAAAGACAGTGTTTCGACAATTCGAACCGGAATATTTACAGTTGAACATTATGTTTATACCTTTCGGACTAATCACTTTTACATTTGTTTCCAGTTAATGATTTATTTGTGACTTTATCAGAATACACAATTGTACATTGATACTATATTATAATGCATTTTTTTCTAAGAACCAAGAACTACTATCAACATCAGTGACATTAATAACTCTAATAACTAAGTTGATATTGTTGTGTATTTTAATTGTAAAAAATATATTTTCATGAAACTTGTACATCAAACGCTTATTGATAAAATCTAATTTTTTTAACTTAAAATTTTCAGCTGAGAAACAAAATGTTTATTTTCATTTCACAAATCGTATTGCATTACATGTCCAACAATATTAAGAAAAACTTTTAAAAAAGACTGTCTTAACAAGTTATAAAAACAAGTGTTGTAGAATTGTATTCATTTAAATCGTCTTTTGAATAACTTTTCAGAATAATGTTAATTAGAACTTTGTTAGTACTAAAACATGTGTTTTAAACGCATGTCAATATTAATATTTGCAATAAGACGTCTTTAAGATTAGGTACAACTTCATTTAGGGTTACATAAAATGAATATCCTTGTTAGTAAGTTACCTATTAGGAACAAGTTAGTCCAATTCTTTTAGCCGTGTTCTGTTGGATAATCTTATTCCGGTACAAATTTATAATAATTTATATTTAAATTTAAAAAAAAAAGGTTTAATTGAATGGTAATTATTATTGTTATTATATTATTTTTAATTTGAATTGTAGTATTTAATTATTGTTTTCAATTTATTTTGACTATAATATTTGTACTGTGAAATTTGATTATAATTATAATAATGTTCTCTTTATCATAATATTATAGCGTATTTCTTGAGTTTTCTAGTTTGGTTTTCTTTTGCGTTGTTGATTCCGGCCTCCTATCGTGAACCTAAGAAATGTATACTTATATACTTATTTAAAATTAAGTGTTAATTATCAAGGCTTAATTGATCACCTGAAAAAAGCAGGTATTAATCTTTAAAAGAGGGCCCTTTATAGTTAAATAGTCCCATGAATATTAAATGAGGATTAATCTAGAAACCCAGTTATATTGTCTATGTCGTTCCGGTTTCATCAAGTAGACATCATTAATAAAGAAATTTAACAGACAATTGACATTGCGTATGGTTAAAATGTCAAATAATCAAAGTGTGTTCCAGGTCATTTTTATACAGGTAAATAAAAATAATTTTGACATTAACAGTTCTTATATAAGAATACAATTTGAAAGAGTTAAATACGGGATTTTCATTTCGTAAAAATATTAAGTCTGTACTAATAAATAATATTGAAATCAAATTATCAATCCGCCTTATTAGAGTTAAATACATAATTCTCATTTCGTAAAGAGATAAACATCTGGAACGCGTCGATTACGACAAGGAAAAAAACCTTTAAATTTAGTGATTCGAAATAGGCACCGAAGTTGTGGCCGAAATTCTAAAAATTACGATTCAGGTCTAGATGAATTCATATAATTGACATTGCGTACAGTTAAAATCTCAAATGATCAAAGTTTGTCTACACAGGTAAATAAAGTAATTTTGACGTTAATAGTTCTTATACTGAATACAATTTGAAAGAGCTATGTACAGAATTCTCATTTCGTAAAGATATTAAGACTTTAATAATAATAATATTGAAATAAAATTATCAATCCGCCTTGACCGATCTATGTGATACTACAGGTAGCACTGAAAACGAGAGGCTCTCCGATGGTGATCGTAACATGTATTATGAAACATCTAGCACTGCGTAGGTCTACCAATGTAATCGTAAAAAAAAAATGAAGTGCCTCTACGTGGCTAGCTGAATGTAAGTATGATTTTCGTTTTTTTTTTTTAGAAATCCTACTTTTTACATGCTGCTAACATGTTTACGTGTCAACATATGGTGGGTGCCAGGTAATTAACTAGGCTACGTCACATACAGGTAACCAAAAATAACATTGTCGGTTGTGGTATCCATGACTGTAAATGGAGATCGTATTTTACCATAATTCACTTTCGTTCTAAAATTTTCAGCAATCATAGACACCCCTGTTAAATCATCCTGACTCCATTGGTTATAAGTATCACCAGTTTCACCGAACGAAAATAATTTAACGGACCAAATGGTGTCATCAGTGAAATAACTTAATTGCGTTATGGCATTCTCGGGGAAGCCACGTCACACAGGTACATTGAAATAAGAAAAATATCGTTGACATAGTTAGTACAGAATAAATGTACACGACGCGCTTTTTACCGTAAGGAGCTAAGAGCAGTCCAGTAAAATTTTGATTTTATCTTTCAGTAAGGTATTCCATTTCTCTGACATATCAACCTGTCAACGAAAGGTCGGTCCCAGGTTACTAAGCTTTATCCTGCAATTGGGTGTCCTACTATACAGATACAGCCCTACATATATCGCTATGCTGTATCTGTATACTATACAGATATCGCTTTAAAGCTCCGCCCACTGCCGGACTGAGTATTGTTTGAACCTGTGTGACCTCAGAATGTGTATTCCAGTTGCATTCCAATGACGATGACAATTGTCGATTTCAAAACTTGAATGTGTATGATTGTGTTACAAAATCAACCATGTCAATTTCAGCATGCATGTTTAGTGAATGCCAAGTCTGAAGCGTAGGACAACTCGTACACTTCTGTTTCAAATTTGACAATGTTTTGTTATTTTTTTTTACTGTTGAAATTAGTTGTTATGTTAAAATAGATAATTATTCACCTTGAGCGATGTATTATTGTTGACCATTCGAGATTCTTTTTTGCGAATCCATCTTCAGCGTAATGTGCGATTTTGATATTACTACGCGGGCCTCAAGGGATTACAAATCGAAAATTAATGCTAAATATGTTAGTTTTTGTATCTTTCAAAACACAAACAATTTACAGAATTAATTGCAGGATAAAGACAATAACTGTTTAGTGTCTTTAAATATCAGCTGTATTTGTACTCGGCTTGAAACAGGTATAGTAGCTCGCTAAAAGCTCGCATACACCTTGTTTTCTAGCCTCGTACAAATACAGCTGATATTTAAAGACACTAAACAGTTATTGTCTATACGTCACATACAGGTAACCGAAAATAACTTTGTCGTATGTTGTATTACATGACTGTAAATGGAGATCGTATTCACCATGTTTCTAAAGCTGGGAAGAATTGTTGGGCTAGTAGTATTGATGCTATCTTAAAATTACTTGATCTAAAAGAGTATCAGGTGCTCTCATCTAAAATAAACATTAGAAATATGGTGAAAAAGAAATTATATTTAAAGTATTGCAGCATATGGAAGAAAGAATTATTTAATGATAAAAGACAAAATAAGACCTCTGGAAATAAACTTAGAACTTATCGATTATTTAAACCAAATTTTAATTTTGAGCCTTACTTAGGGAGCTACCATTTGATTTTTATGGGGGGGCTAGGATGAAAAATTTTGTCCTGCATTTTTTTTAGCTGTAATCTCTGTCCTGCCTTTTTATTTTTCACTCTGTTCAGTCCTGCCTTTTTTTTTTTAGTTTATCCTGACTTTTTTTTACCTAAATTGTCGTCCTGACTTTTTTTTTTTTGCAAGTGTCTCATCCTGCCTTTTTTTTTTACTCAAAACTCCTGTCCTGCCTATTTTTTTCAAATTTCATCCTAGCCCCCCCCTATAAATCAAATGGTAGCTCCCTTATTGAAATTACCATATATTCAAAGATGTGTTTTAACAAGATTTAGAATTGGAGCTCACAAACTTGAAATAGAAAAAGGTCGTTATTTTAATATTAAACTAGAAAATAGAATATGCAAACTCTGTAATGAGGAAATAGAAGATGAGATGCATTTTCTTTTAACATGTAAAACTCTGGATAATGTCAGAAATCCCTTTCTAAGCAAAATATATAGTAAAAATAAAAATATTTCAAAACTTGATAACAAATCTCTTTTTATTTGGCTAATGGGAAATGAAGATAAAAAACATTTTGATAATAATTTGTCAGTTATTAGAGGTTTTAAATATAAACAGAAATACAATATTAAATTAGATTTCTCTATAAAAAATTATGTATGATCAAATATGCATTTACATAAGTTATTTCTTTTACATTTGATAAATTATTAGTATATACTACGAGGTGTGCTGTCCAATAAAGGACCAGAATAACAGACTATTGGTCATATTGTATTATATATGTTTATTATTTACAAATTGCCTACTTCATTTTCTTTAATATTATATCAATCAACTAAATCAATATCAATCATATTATGTACTTTGTTTAACCTATTTTGAATTTACTTTACATTATGTTTGAAAATTATATTATAATTATTCTGCTCATTCTGGGCGCCGTGATTGGCAAATAAAATATTTGTTGTTGTTGTTGTTGTTGTTTCCCTTTCGTCCTACAATGTACGGCAAACATCGACACCCTTGTTAAATCTACTTGACTGAATATAAAACAAGTCTCAGGAGTTTCATTAAAGGAAAACAATTGATAGTGCTACAAGGTATCAATACTAAAACGACAAAATTATTTTATGTCACACAGGTACATTGAAAATAAGAAAAATAACGTTGACATTGTTAGTACAGAAAAATGTAAACAACAGGTTATTTATTTCAGGTATAATCGCTGTTCGGAATACAAATTCACCAGATTAGCTCAAAGCATTAATAGCGTTATTTTAGATACTTTTGAGAGATGTTAATGAAGCTACCATTGACACATCATTAACAAAAACAATGATAAATATAGATATATCTTACATGAAATATAAATCAATCGACAATTGCTGGTTAATAAAATTATTAAATAAAATAGTAAATTTATGAAATACATGTTATAATCAATCAAGGGGTCTTTGAGGTGTAAATAAGGTACAATATGTTAGATTTAAATCTGTATTTATGTATTATACTTATGCTGTGCTTAAACCATCAGGAATTGTCTATTGTGGAATACAATATTAATATTAAACTTTTCACTGCTTAAAATGTATAAATACTTACCTCAATGTCAGCGTATTCGTCCATACATATTATGCTGTATTTGTAGTTCAACAAAATGTATTTTTGAAGCATATTTGAATGTAGCGGTACATGTAATAAATCCACGATATGCACTATTGAATATTCCTTTACACTTCCTAATAGATACAAGTAAAATATCTTGCAAACAGTTTACTTTTTTAGTAAACATAGCCAACATAATTTTAAAAGCAAATGATGAAGTTGACATACGTTATTATCCTAAATTTGTTTACATTCTCCATTTCACTTTTTCAAATAAAAGTATACACACACATTATGTGAATAAGACACGCATATCAAACAGATATATTTCCCCCAAGGGTGACTGGGGTATAGAAATATGGTCACTTGGTCTTCTCCCGACCGGCAGTAAAACGCTTGCTGAAGTGGGGCGTCCGTTTGGCTGTGCGGGATGTATCAAGTTCGCAGTCGCGTCCTGTCAGAAGGGGACGTTAAATCCGATGCCTCGTGTAAAGAGAGTGCCACGCTCTTTGCACGTTAAGAACCCTTGCAACAACTCTTTGAGGGGTCCGGTCCGTAGGTGGCCTGTTACAAGGCAAAATTTTTGTCCCTATCCAATATACCCTCATTTTCCAGTGGCAAGCCAAATTTCCCCGACCATCCTCCTAGATGGCATCTATTACAACAACCTACCTATTGAATTTATTGTAAACTTGTTCTCGTCCTGAATATGCATGAAATAATTGCCACGGGACGTTAAGCAACCAACAATCAATCAATCAAACAGATGTAACCCCAAGGGTGACTGGGGTATAGAAATATGGCCACTTGGTCTTCTCCCGACCGACAGTAAAACGCTTACCGAAGTGGGGCGTCCGTTTGGCTATGCGGGATGTATCAAGTTCGCAGTCACGTCCGGTCAGAAGGGGACGTTAAATCCGATGCCTCGTGTAAAGAGAGTGCCACGCTCTTTGCACGTTAAGAACCCTTGCAACAACTCTTTGAGTGGTCCGTAGGTGGCCTGTTGCAAGGCAAAATTTCTATCCTTATCCAATATACCCTCATTTTCCAGTGGCAGTCCAAATTTCTCCGTCCATCATCCATGATGGCCTCTATTGTATCAACTTACCTATTGTATTTATTGTGAACTTGTTTTCGTCCTGAATATGCATAAAATATTTGCCACTGGACGTTAATCAACCAACAATCAATCAATCAATCAATCAAACAGATATATCCATTCAAATAGTCATTGTAAGGCAGTAACAAATCACACGTGGATGTTGATTATTTCAGTGTCAATTTTATTGTCTATTGATTTTTACAAAACAAGGTCAAATCAGGCCGGTAAATTAAATGCCGTATTCACAGGTAGCGTGTTTTATTTGCTACCTGTAGCTTGATGAATTGTACTTTTTATGTTTATAGAAATAGAGTGATATGCATTGTTGATTTCTATATGATTGTTATAAACATGTGTTTTAATTGTACTGTTTGCAGACATTGACAGTTTTGTGAGGAAGTAATACAATTATATGAAACTATACTTTGAAATGGCATCTAAATTTCTAATAAACTTAAGTAGTTTAAATGTAAATGGTACTAAAAATAAAGCTAAAAGAGACAAAGTAATTGAATGGATTAAATGTCAAAATACTTCTATCTGTTTTCTACAAGAAACTCATTTTAATGAAAACATAGAAACAGAAATAAGAAACAATTCAGATTTTGACACATTTTGGAGTCACGGAACGACCTCTAGTAGGGGTGTGGCTATTCTCATTAAAAGGTCACTGAATTATAAGTTGATAAATAAACATAACGATGTAGATGGACGATTAATTCTTTTAAATGTAGAAATTGATGAAAGCGTTTTTACACTAATGTGTATATATGCACCTAATTGTAAAAGTAATAGAAATATATTTTTCAAAAAAGTAAATAATACATTAAAAGAACAATGGATAGGAATAACGATAATGGGGGGAGATTTCAATGATACGATGAAAGCGATAGACAGGAAAAATGCCCGTTCAGAGGTAAAAAATATACAATCAGTAAATAGTTTAAAATCTTTAATAAAAACAAATAACTTAACAGACCTTTGGAAATATTCAAATAAAAATAAACAACAATATACTTGGCGAAGAAAAGATAAATCACAGGCAAGTAGGATTGATATGATTCTGATAGGTTCAGATTTCATACCACTAGTAGAATGTTGTAAAATTAAACCTGCAGTTATTGATTCTACGGATCATCAAAGTGTTTTTATGAAGTTTAGAACTGGTGCATCAGAAAGGGTATGGGGTACTGGAAAATAAATAATTCTATATTAGAAGATAATGACTACATACAATTAGTAAATCAAGAAATGGAAAGCTGCTTTATGGGTAATTGTAATTTAAAAAACCTTAGTTTAGCATGGGATATATTAAAAATTGGGTGTTTAAATTTAAATCCTATTAATCATTTAAAAAATGTCTATGGCTAGCATACGAGTTTCATACAACAACTGTAGGCAACATTATAAATCTACATATCATTTGAAGTTCTATTTCCCATATTTTTGGTCGTGTTGATATTGATGATATTAATCATGTTTAGTTGTAAGTGCTAGTGGGAAGTACAACAGCTGTAACAAAATAGGTGTTTAAAAATGATAACTCAGCATTATTTTGTATGACGCCATATGGATACTTAAAACATGACATCATTTGGTTATTTTGTCTTTTCTCATATGAAGTCAAAGTTAAAAACGTCATTGTGATAATTAAGAAATGACGTCATATGATTGTGCGGCAATGTATAATGTGACGTCATTATGTGATGTGACGTCTTTGGTGTTATTATTTGTCACGTGATGTGACGTCATTATGGGAGTCAAGGAACCCCCCTTAGTAGTAGCAACCCAACAATGGGTTGTTTGATTCATCTGAAAATGTCAGGGCCGATAGATATTGACCTAATGAACATTTTACCCCATCTCAGATTTGCTCTTAATGCTTTCGTTTTTGAGATATAAGCCAAAAACTGCATTTGACCCCTATGTTCTATTTTAAGTAACGGCGGCCATGTTTTTTTTAGGGATCAAAAATCGAAGCACACACTTTGTGCAGGATAATCTACGGAACAATCATGCTAAGTTTCATCCAAATCCATTCAGTAGTTTCAGAGGAGAAGATTTTTAAAGTTAGCAAATATGATGAACAAATTGTGAAAAATTGTCATTAAAGGACAATAACCCCTTGAGGGGTCAATTGACAATTTTGGTCATATTAAGGTTTATGTACCCTTCTGTAGCCATTTTTGTACGAATTTTTCAAACCTCAATTGTATCAAAACTACAGATATAATGAATAATAGAGATATGCCATTTTGTACATATTCCAAGGGGAAACTTGATGCAAAGCATTATTTTTTACTGTTTCATTGCATTTGATAGAAAAAGAGGACTTTGTGGCAAATAAATCAAGATTTTTGTTATAAAATTTGAAACATAAATTACTCACTTGATTTTCTATGATGTGCTAGTGTTTATTTTGTACAAAAAGTTCTAAGCAACCTGTAAATTCCAAAACACCTCGTGCTGAGTCAATTAAGTCGAGTGCACCCTAAAAGGTGTACTTGATTTTGGCCATATTTATATTTGTTTCAACCAATAACTACATTTATAAACTTGTTTTAAGGAAATCAATGCTAGCACTGCATGCATTAAACCTTTATCTATCAGTCATCAAATTGCCAAATATGAGAATACAAGGATAAAGGCTGTGGATTTTCTATAAAAATCTTAACTTATTTGTAGATCTTACTTTGCTGATCATTTTTGCTGTTTACAGTTTATTTGTATCTATATTAATATTCAAGATAATGACAAAAAACTGCAATGAGCGAAGTCCATATACTCGTGGAAAGACAGTCCTGAGGAAACATAAGCATAGGAAATATATGATAACATACTTAAACTGTGTGTACTAGCGAACGTTGAATACTTTACAGACCTTTGTCTTTGACATTAATTATGATAATTGGTAATTAAAGATAATAATTATTTTTACAACCACACACACTTGCCTTGTATATAAGCATTGGAATCGATCTTGTATGTCATACCGAGATCATGGTGTACTTCAGAAATAAGAAGGGGGCCAACTGCTTCTACCAGACCTTTGGACGGGGTAAGGTAGTTAAAGTTAAGAAGTTTGAGGATTTTTTTTATATATGTCTGGAAAAGAAACGAGAGTTTGGTAGAGGGATTTGTCTGGGAGTGGATGAATTTAGCGAACTTTCACTCATAGTGAAAAAAATGAACACAATAAAGAAAGAGCTGGAGAAAAGGGTAAGTTAATTTTATGAAAATAATCTAAAATATGAAGGAATATAAAAGAAGATGTGGTATGAGTGCATCTGAGACAACTCTCCATCTATGTCACAAAGTAGTAAAAGTAAGAGATTAAACCTATACGGTTAAAGTATTTTATTGTCACGCATGATTTTGATTACTAGAATTAGTTTGACATTAGTTTTCTGTGCAGGATAGAATTCTATATTTTTTTCTAAAATGAAGACATTTACACATGTCAAAGAGTCATCTACCCAACTAAAATATGCCCCGTTTCCATTCTTTATTCGTTAATAAATTCCTATTTTGTTTTCAGGACAGAGCAAGTGATAAAGAACAAAAGAAAGAATCAAAAGTGAGTGTTTGCGTGTGTGTGTAACTTTTAATTCCACAAATAAACCGTTATATTTTCTGATAAATAGTTAAAATATAAATTTGAAGTATTAAACTAAACATTCTATCATCATTTATTATCGAATGTTATTGTTTGGTATATATATATATATATATATATATATATATATATTTATTAGCGTGTTAAGTCATATTCTTAGGTTGAAGAGAGAGAAGCAGTACAGACTAAAAAGGTAGGGGGAAAAATAAAAGATTTAACGAAAATAATTAACACATCTACATCTTCTCATTTAACCGATTATATATTTTTTTTTGTAATGGAAAATAAAACAAAACGAAAACTAAATATTAAATATTTTTTTTTTATCATATGAAACGTTAATGATACATAGTTGTTTCTTTTACAGAAAACAAAGAAGAACCCCTTCATTTCCGACGAAGCAGGAGAAGGTACAGTAAGTATTCATTTAGTCATACGTTTTAATCTTAAACTATCTATGAATGGCACAGTCCTCTTTAAATATTTCCATTGACGTCGTGAAAGTTGAATGGTATGATCAATGACTTCTGCATACAGATTTACTTCCTTATTATCAGAACAAACACCAATGTACATGTTATCCGTTAAAGGAAATCTGTGTTGTATAACATATGCACTATCGTTTTTTTGCACTTTCATTTTGTTTAACATATGTAATGCATGGTATTGTTGACATGTGTATAATTCCCACGAGACATATAACTGTAGTGTATGCAAGCATTAATATGCCTATGCGCTTGATAAGTTTCATATGTGAATTGAGGAAAACAAAATCATCGTTACTGAAACATCCATGTGATTATTTTCTTCACTTCTTTTCATGTTGAAATGTGTTGAATAAATGAAAGAAAATATCATAATACGTTTGTCTTTAAATGAAAGTTGCTTATTTGTATCTTATATTTTTTTAGAGGGGTGGTTGGAGAACAAAAAAGACGGAGAGCTCCGAAGAAGAAGAATCAGATGAATCATCATAAGAAGACGGTGACTTTTGAAAAAAATAAAAAAAAATAAAATAAATGATGGCGTTAGAGATGTTTTAGTACAGTTGACAACGCAAATACTAGAAAAAATGTCAACTTATCTTTTTGAAAAATTTTGGGATGATTTTAGTTTTTCTTTACATGATGATATTTACATCGTAAATGAAGAAATTTTGGAGCAAAGAAATTTATTAACCCATTTAAATGGTTATTTAAATATCATTAAAAATGCAGGATTTAAAACTTTAAATGACATTATAATTGATTGTTTAGATTTTAAAATAAAACAATTTATAATTTTACGTAACATTTTCCCCAAAAATGCATGGAGAGCAACCATTTATAAAATAATACATGATAAGTTAAAACAAAGACGTATCAATATTTCATTTTCTGACTCATTATATGAAAAGTCTCTATTAACATTTGTCAAAAGTTTGTACGATAAAACATATGTTCAAATTCAAGAAAAATGTGATCTTCTACCAAAACCAATATTCATTGATTTAAAATCTATATTTCCTACATTATTTTGGAATGTTTTGATGACAAAAATAATGTCTGAACGAAATTAATAAGGATATTTTTTTTTGGTTTTCTTCTGGAATTTTGTTTTAGAGTTTTCTCCTTGATTATATATATGTTCCGGACCATATGAGTATTTGGACCATACGCGTATGGTCATGACCATATGCGTATACTCATATGGTCCGACCGTACGCGTATGGTGGGACCATATGAGTATAATACTCGTTTGGTTATTAACGGGCCGGACCATATGAGTATTTGGACCATATAGGTATATTTATTTTTCCAAATTACATTATAAACGTTTCAATAATACAAGAACTTTATCTAAAAAAAACAGTGATGGTTTAAAACATGACATTTTTTTAATTTTATAATAAAAAAAACTACGTAAAAATTTAATATTGATGCCATAGTTAGTTTTCATCGCTAGTTACATTAGTGCATGTAGGCTTGGATGACATTCACTTCCACACGGTATCATAGCTTTTTTGCATTTGCAAGTTTTGTGCACGATCTTTTTCATTTACACATTTTGTTTGCGAGTGAAAAACAAGCCTTTTTTGCAGCTGCGTACAGTGATACCGAGGTCTTTGGCAATTCTGATTTCTACAGTGTTTTTAAGAAGCTCTAGATCTCAAATATCGTAAAATGGTTGACTGCAATACACCATCTTCACAACACAACTTAAATAAACTAATAGTATGCTACTTTCCAGTGACTTCTTATGTAACAGTTCATTAAGAAATTTTTGGAATTTAATTTTTTAGTCGACATATTGCCATTTACTCGTAATAACAAATCGGTTATGACCATCGGTAATGACCATCGGTATAAAATGTGTTTACTTTAAATTTGACAATTAAGTAAAATTAACAATGTGAAACTTCTTATTTTTATTTAGCTTATCTTTTTATTATAATATAACGATAAAATTACCAATATGATAGCGTCTTTTGAATGAACGGTCATACCATATGAAGAGTTAAGAAGTATTAAAAGTAAACTGTAACAGAGTGTTAATTACCCCGACCATACGCGTATGGTCCGACCATATGAGTATATACCCATATGGTCATGACCATACGCGTATGGTCCAAATACTCATATGGTCCGGAACATATATAAAGAAGATTTGGCATTACAATTTCTAGTTTAAAACAAATCAGACAGATGCATATAAAAATACATATATAGTTTATAAATAGTTTATATTCGTGGACTATTGTTGTTTTAAATGCGTTCAAGATGGCTTCACTGATATGTCGTGTTATGCTTTGTATGGTGCAGTGGTGTAACTCATTCGTGATAAGATAGAAACGCATGCACAGAACAGTTTAATCTAAAGTTTGAATAAAAAAGTTTAAGCTGCAATTTATTTGATACGAGTGGATGTATTTTTATAATCACATGGCACAATCCTAGGTACTGACACTAGCGAAAAAACTGAAACAAATGTCAGAAGAAAAAGCAATCGAGGAAACACGAATGACACTACAAGACGTTGACAACCTTAATGTGTTTATTATCTCGAACTATGAATGTATTAGTTTATAGGAAGTACATTCACACCGCCCGAACTTAACAAACAATTTCATTGTCCAACGTTCCGACAACGAAGTGAAAAACCTAGCTTCGTACAGGTAAGCTAGTAATTGCATTATCCCCTGAGGCACTTCACTTGTCAAATTGGCTTACTCCTGAATATCATATAATTTTCATTTTCATCTAATTTTCATTTATCTATTTCATTAGCTATTTGTCTATACCTGAAAAATATATCTGAAAATAATTGAATGGTATGAGGATGTTTCAACCAACATGAAAATGAAAAACACCTCTGAATTACAACAAAAAAGCACAACTCAATAAGGTACATTAAATACGGATTGTTTGTGTTATTTAAATTTGCTGTTACAAAGTATTATAAATTATTATAAATTAAGGAATGTATCTCACTCGTGCAAAGCTCTCATTCCTTTCACGGATTTGGCTATACTTTTTTGACCTTTTGGATTATAGCTCTTCATCTTTTATATAAGCTTTGGATTTCAAATATTTTGGCCACGAGCATCACTGAAGAGACATGTATTGTCGAAATGCGCATCTGGTGCAAGAAAATTGGTACCGTTAATTTTAGTAGATACTGCCCAGAGGCGGATTTAGGGGGGGGGGGGGGGGGGGGGGGGGCCTGCCAGGCCCCCCCTTTTTGGGTAAAAATTTGGTTGCTTATATAGGGAATCACTGAAGCGTGTCCCCTCTTAGATCAGTCAGTGGGCCCCCACTTATGAAAATTTCTGGATCCGCCATTGCTGCCTTTTATCAATTGAACATTAAGTTTAGAACGTTTCAAGTCTAAGTATTCCATTCCGTTGGATCCAGATAAACTGAAGGTAATATGATTGTAACCCGTTACTTGTGATGTTGGTCGTATCTCTTCATACGATATGCTGTCAACCCCTAACTGATAAGGTTGTAGTGAAAAAAGTTCCAACTCACTTGGTTGCGCCTCCGAGTAGTATAAAATGGATGGTTCAAACACTTGACCCCTTGTTTTTCTTTTGTTTGGCTATTGTTTACAAAATATGAACTCCGGTTTCTAAAAGGTGAACACAAGCGATACACAAGTCGTCCATGTGGTATTTTGAGTAGTAAGCTACTGAAAAAAAAACCGAAGGAACGATCATATGGAGAAAATTCCATACTTAAATTAACACACCGAGGTTTCCAAAATTTGAATAACAAGGTTTTACCGAAGGACATTTCATACATATATACTAAACTTACCAGTTTCACAACAAATGTTCGCACTTTCAGCTATTGTTCTTTTTAGTTCTTTTATTTTATCAACATGCATCATGTTTGATGTGCACAAAGAATGTGTACCAATACCAAAAACTTCGATATTCCGATGTAGCATATTGAGAAAGGGAAACTATGTAATTCACAGCACAAGACTTGTTACGAGGTTGTTGTTCGAAGTAATTTTTGAGGGTGTTGAAATGAGCATATATGCAGAGATGACACCAGGACTATATTATGTATATTCCAAAGTTGGTGATTGCCCTGTTTTTAAGACAAATATAGAAAGACAGATAAACGTTGAAATAGGAGATAATGACCAATTCATTAATTCAGACATATTTATAAACATATGCTTATGATAGTAACTTATCCATTCAAGGTGTTCAAACTCTCATCATGTTTCTGAAATTTCAAAACTCCCAGTTTTCTGAAAAATAAAATAATGTATGTCTCAAGTCCATGTAGACTGTTCAAATTTATAAGAAAATAATTGAATTACACCAACACCAAAGGAGAAGGGGAACACACACCACATTTTACCTTTGTCTGTCTGTCTTAGGTATGTGCAAACATGTTCATCTTGCATTGTTGATTGCTGCCTCAAGAAATATTGACATTGAAATGGAGCGCAGTTACCAGGTGAATGAAATATTGGAATCGGAGCAGTATTTTCATGATAAGACCAATAAGCAAATTGAGATTTCCAGTGTATCCTGCTCTGTTTCATTTGTTAATTTGGAAACATATTCATGTTCATGTTTTGCCTATAGTCATGGCATCAATTGTGTTTGCTCAAAAGTTTCAAAGAGAGTTGTTCCACCACCACATAACCTTTCCGATCTGAACGACACCGACCATCAAGAACTAAATGTACCATCTGCACAAGGATTGACAACTGAAGAAAGCATAAAACGTTACACACATTAAAGACGGAGAGGCAACTTTACGCCTCTCCGGTTTATTCGGTCTGGACAAGACCGTAACAATCAACTCATATGGAGGCACCATATACTTCCATCTTAAAAGACCCAACCAATTTGGAGGGTTTAAAACTTTTTCAATGTCGCAAAAGGAATATTACAACCTGGTGACGTTGATTGGTTTGGATAAGCTGAAAGAGATAGCTTCCAATTTTGAAACACAGGTAAGCATAAAGTTTTTCAATTTTTCATATAACAAAATGGTATGGAGTAGTAGTATAGGATAAACGTATAGTCTAGAATTTTAACAAAGTTATTGTTTTAATACTAAACTATCATTTCTAATGCACGAGAAATAAACGGAAACACAATCGATGAATTAAATGAAATGTGTATCACGTGTATCCCTGCAATCATGAGACAACGAAATTTAAAAAAATTAAAATACGGGAGTACGCGCATTAGAAAAACTTAAAACGTTGCACGAAAATAACTCTCTACCACTCTCGTAACAACATATTTTGTTTGTCTTATAAGTAAATTATACTATGCACACTATCATGGATTATACATTATTTGCAATCTGTTCGAAATCCGACAATTCACAATGTAGAATGTTCATCTGGTTTTTTTTACATCTTCAATTTGTAGACCCAACTTTAAGTTAAGACACCATGACAGTTCGTTTCACAATATGTCAGAATTTATGCTATTATGCATAAAAATATAACCTTAAAGAGGTAGGTTCTTGTCAGTCTTTCGGTATTCTGGTATGTCATAATATATATTAATACAAACTTGTTTTAAGTGATTATATGATTTAACATCTTTGATTTCTAGATCCAATTTAAAATTAAAACACTTTTTTCAGAGCAGAACTCAATTATCAAAGGAAGAGAAAGCTTGGCAGATGGTAGAGGGAAAGAAGAATGTGTCGACAACAATACCCCCGACGATATCAAAAGATGTGCCGGCGTCGCCGACAATAATAGAAGAGCTGTCAACAGACGAGGATCTTCCTGCTTTACTGTCGGAGGAGGAGGAAACGCAACTACCACTAAAGAGAAGAAGAATAGTAAAAAAAAATCAAGAAACCCATAGTGGAGGAGCTCATAAACGACGAAGCGTTGGATTAAGGTCGTATGTTTGAAAAATCAAGTCCATCGATAGAATTATTCCGGTGTTAATTGAGTCACAAGTAGCATTAATGACTCGTGATGTTTTATGTCAAATGCCTACTTCAGTATTAACTGAAATATATTCACATTTGAAGTAAGATTTAAACAAATCAAGGGTTACCGATCTAATGATGTTGTTGCATGAAGTGCTTTGGCAGAGGAGTTTTTCGACTGGTAATGAATCTTTAAATAATTTGGAAACTTGTAAAATGGTAAGAAAATGCGGCTTTTCAACTACCAGTCAAATATCTTTTTTGACAAGAGAATGAATTCTCTTTAAAACAATTGGATGATATGAGGGATATATTTGCTGATGATCATTGGCATTGTCGTATCATGATTTTACGAGTGGTAGTAAAGAAGTTAAAACACACGTCACGTGTTTAAAGTCTTAATGTGTTCTTTTGCATAATTAAAGCATATTGAGGAGCTGTTTGTGCAGGTGTTGCGGTTTTATTATATGCTAGCTCATATTTAAGCATTCCATATTTTATGACCCCATGTAACCATCTCCTTTTTTACATACCCAAGGCTGTGGATGTTCAGTACAAACCCAATGTTTTATTGTCCCCAAGTAAGTATATACTCAATGGGTATTCAGTAATCATCTCATATTTTATTATCCCCAATGTTGTGGGGTGTGGCGTTCAGTAACCATCCCATATTTTATGACCCCAAGTAAGTTCCCATGTTTTATGACCCCAGAGTTGTGGGTGTTCAGTAACCATTCCCTATTTTCTGACTCCAAGTAAGTTCCCATGTTTTATGACCCCACAGTTGTGGGTGTTCAGTAACCATCCCATATGTTATGCCCCATGTAAGTTTTCAGGTTTTATGACCCCACAGTTGTGGGTGTTCAGTATTTCAATGTGCAGTGACTTGTTCAAATGAGTTGCAGATGTTTGTAAATATTGCAAATACCAATCTGTATGTATTTGCAAGTATCGTTTTGATCGGGTTGATGAATGGAGGAACCTACCCTTTTTACGGTCATCACCAATTCCTCAAAACAACACCAACCATTTTCTACTACACAACAGGAAACTGCATCCATACATCTTTTTAATGTGATAGCAGTTGAAGACGGGATTACTCCAATCATTGAAAAACCGCCAGAAATTATATCTCCATGTCATGACAACGGAGGACTTTATTCTATCTGTACAACAACAGCAATTACTTCGTAAAGAATTGACATTGATTATTGGAAATGCAGTTGTAGCCAATCCACCTCAGTATAATATATTTTCAAAAATATGCTGAAAATTGGGTCAATTTAAAACATTTTGATCCTTCAGGTGCACTACTTTTGAGTCTTTCATTACTGCTGATTCCATATGTGCTCCTATTTGAATTTAAGCATGTGAGAGAATAACCTTGGTCAAATCTGGATATAAATGGTATCCATATCTGTTTAAGTTGAATTGGGTACATATTAATTATTCCTAACATTGGTTGTCACAAGATGGACATGATGCACATTGAAAGGAGGAGAGGAGTCAATTTTGTACATATCTTCTGGTCAGTATCCCGAAATATAATAACATAGTTTACGAATGTACAATCAACACATGTACAAACATAGTCACAACAGAGTTTTTATTTGTTTCTGCTGTTTGTTTTGTTTGTAATTTTTTTGTTAATACAATTTAGGTCAACCACAGATACAAACAGAAGTAAGTTGGAAAATAACACCAGACACACAGCCTAGTTATGACAATGAGGTACAAGGTGAGTGTCATGATGTACATTTTAAATTTGTTATCACCATATTAAAATCAAATGTGAAACATCAAAGATTCAAGCTGCTTTATCTTCATACCAGTTATAACTTCATCACACGGAATGAATGCAATAAGATATGGAACATCTCCATTGCAGCCACTTTCCTGTAAAGACATTAGTTTGAAATACATAACACACTAACAATGTACAAGGAACAATTTGGTCAAAATTTGGATTCAACATGTTTAATGAACGAGGAAATTTAAATCGGCACGAATTAGTTCAGAAGAAATACAGCAAATGTCTAAGTCAGTGTTCGAAAAAAAATGTACGTTTTGGTGTTATTGATATATTTACAGAGTTCTTTATTTTGTAATGCAGGAAATAATGAAGATTTTCCTTTGCTGTACCATCTGTTGTTTATTCAAAAGTATAATTAACAAAAAACAAATTGCAGTCATTAGCTATCATATGCATTATAAATTCTAGTATTGCATGTTTGCTATTACATGTTTCATTTGCTGGCACTAATGGGCTGTACAATCTGAACAGCAACTGTTGGTTGAATTCGGTACTACAGTCCTTGAATCAAATTGTGTTTCCAGAATTAGACAGAAATAGCAAGATAATGTCCCACCCAACCACAATGGATGTTTTTTTTTATATTGAAGCAATGTACTATTCATTTAAATATATATTCGTTTGGACGTAGTCAGGTAATTGCGGCTGCAATTGTACAGTAATTTGATTTAGGTCTCTTTCATTGACATGTATGTATTAACTCAACATGCAGACTATACAGAATATAATTATGTCCACAATTCAGGACATTTCATTTTACAGATTAAATTCATAAAATTACTGACAACTTATAGTCAACGTACATTTACAGCCTACACATCA
Source organism: Mytilus edulis (assembly GCF_963676685.1). NCBI lineage: Eukaryota > Metazoa > Mollusca > Bivalvia > Mytilida > Mytilidae > Mytilus > Mytilus edulis. The sequence goes on from NC_092354.1 coordinate 45,456,978, forward strand.
TTTATGAGAAAGGTTCACAAAATTTATATTCATCATCAGATATTTCATCAGCTGCATTATTGATAACTGCACTGAAATGTATCTTGAAAAGTTTTGATACATACATTTCACCTTTAATTTGAGATTTCGTAATTGGCAAACTGAAAAAAAACCAGAGGGAAAATTCATAGATTTTTGTAATTGTCTTCTGCATTAATTTAATGGTCTGCATGTAGATATGACAAAATAGAAGAGAGAAATCAAATCAATGCATTTTTTTCTTATCTACATTGTCATTTACCATTTATCTGATCTCCAAATAAACATGCATTTCTTATTGCATAATGTATATATCCTGTTTGATGAGGTTTAAATGAAGACAGCACCAAAGATATGCAATTGATAGTTGACTTGCAGCAACCTGTTACAACAAAAGTTAATCACTCTGTTGAGCATATTCTGGTAAATACTGTGTATTTTATAGATCTGATTCTGGTTCACTTGATTAGAGTCGCATATTATTTTATTTATAGTCGCACTTTATATATATAAAATACTACTATATTTATATTACTATATGAGATGCAGTTCAGAGGAATAGACCTTGAAGGGAAGAATATGGAGGCGGTGGAACAAAAGCAGAAGTTCAATGTGATATTGACGGAATTCGCTTTTATGGCATACTCGGGCTGCTACGAATCGTTGGCTGAAAAGGGAATTCTTCCCTCTATTATTAAACAAATTTATAAAACCTGGTCCCAAAAGGCCAGATTATTTCACGAGAATAGAATGATGGGGACAATTTTTAGGGATTCGTATAAAACCTTTTTTGACAGTTCCCACCACGATAGACTTTTAATTCCCTCTTTAGTTAAGGAAGTTGTTGAAATTGAAGTAGATACAGCAAGAAACAAGGGTTTCTTTTATTTGCATACGCCGAGGTTGCAAATGGAAAACTAATAGTATTCTTCCCCGAGTTCATGGCCGAAATTGGGGGAGAAATACGGAATGATCTTGTGTGGTTGTACTGTGAGAGTTAGCGTGTACAGCAACTATTTAAAATTATTTTATGGTTTTATAATGAGACATGAAAATTAGGTATGTTGTTTAATTGTAGGATACGGGACGGGCGGCTGGACTTATTTTGCTAACACTTCTTTTTGGTTTTGGCGAGCTTTCATATCTGACAATATAGTATTTGACAAAGTAAATACTGTTTACACCACGAGGTCGAAATGGTTGGGTTCTTTTATAATTGATTTAAAACTTATTTCAAAAATATATTGGATCTCCATTTATATTTCTCTTTTAAAATATATTAAAAAAAAGCCAACTGTTTCACTATAATTTATAAATGATGTTTCAGTTTATAGTCCCCTGTAGACATACAATTTTAATCGAAAATATTTGAAGTTCAGAATTAATTGTTTTACATGTACAATATTAATTCTCATACATCATAACTAATAATGCCCAGGTCATAATCTTTAACAGGTTTAGATTTATTGAATCTTTTATTGTTAATATGTTTTATTTTGATACTTCCAGAAATCTATGGAATAATGAGATTTATTTAATAGAGCAGAAAGCGTTTCATGGATTAACACCTCTACATACATAATAAAACTGATACAGTGTCAATTGAATGAAGACTCGTTGACATTATACAGTGAAATAAGTTTTTAATTATTATGATGTGTATTAGCGATTTCTTGACATTTAAGTTGGTTTCTTTCCGTGGTTGTTCCGGCCTCCTATCGTGAGCCTCCCCTAAATTGTGCAAACGGTCATTACAACTATCGGGATTTACATACAATCTTTTAATCTAAAACCATGTACAAATAATTACATTAGATGTATGTTTCATTGTAATACTTTATTCTGATTGGCTTACTGCACATCACGTGTTATTCCGTAAGCAGTTGCATGCTCAATACAACTTTTCATTCATGATAACACGTGGTCCAACAATAAAGTGCACAGGTGAATTAAATAAAAAAATATATAAAATTCGTGTTTTCATGATCATAGCTAAAAAATGTAATTATAAGTATTGAATGTTTCTTTTTGTAACTTTATAGGGTTGTAAAAGCGTTGACCGTGCGCACATTTTCAGAATGAAGCGCTTCCGCGCTTCATACAAAATGTACTTCGGTCAACGCTTTTACACCCCAATAAATTTACAAAAAGAAGCATTCAATTCTTAAGTAAATGTAAACAGACAAAAGAAACAAATAACATTAAGTAAGTACATATGTTGTACTGCTACATGTATGTGTACACCAGACTTTAAAATATATCTTTTACATGTTAACAACAGCTTATGTTGTATTATATTAAATTACAACTTTTTCTTACAGAGTGGTGGTAGGGAATACTGATTTGGACTTGTCAGAGTCTAAGTGTCTAACAGACACCCGTCATACCATTAAGAAAAGGATCGACAACATAAAAGTGTGTTAAATAGTTAGCACAATCATGTAATTAACACCAATAACAAAAGAATAGAAAAGGAACTCCTGTTTGGCAATGTTTATCAGAAAAGGCTAAACATGTTATCAAACGCATAACCTGAAGTCTGTAAATTTATATATTTATGAATCTCATTACATTAAACAGTCAAGGGTATAACTTAAATAAGTTATTAGAGAAAAAATACAGATACTTTCATGAGTTGTTTATTCTTTGTTTCTAAAATTTTCTTAATCTGTAGTAAAATAATATGTTTGTTAAATAAATCATAAAAATTTTCATTTTTAGTGGATTCAACTACAGTAACACATTCTTATTTTGATTTCAGTTAAATACTTTTGATAATTATAATAATAATAATTCACTGAATAGTTATAATTTGAATGCATGTTTTAGGTATTCAGAAATAGCAGTCATCAGTCACCTGGAAAATATCATGAAAAGGAAGATTGATGATCTTGCAGTCAAAATCATGTATCAAGCAGATGTAATTGAAAGGAATAAAATAAAGTAAAACAGTGAGATTGTGATCAAGAATTAAAACCCAGAAAAAGGGATTTAATGTCAGAAGAACTCAACAGGTGACATTTTGGAAATGGAGAAACCATATATATGTTATTTGAACAATGAATTGTTGTTGGTATTTTTTTAAATATCTAAAGGCATTTGTTGTTGTATTCATTGTAGATAATACATATGCGTAATAAAATGCATACATTCCATTAGTTGATGTCTATATCAATATAATTGTGAACTTGGTTACTAAATGTAGTAATTTAAATGAGCTTTGAGTTGCGGGTTCCCACTTAACCAATTTCAATGTATATATAAAAGGGATGTCAACTCGGTGCGGAATTATTTGAATTACTTCATATATTTTTCACTACGTTAATTTAGTCGTTAAAAAAAGGGGGGTAACTGTGATATAATGGGTGTTGTTTGAAAGAAGAAAACCTGTAAATATATTCAAGAATATTCCCTTTATATCAGTTAGTTTAACAGTTGTCACTGTTTATTTTACTTTATTTCTTAAATCGTTGCCGAATGTTAGTATTTTCCCACTATCTCATTATTCACATACTTTAGAACCAGTCCAGATGAACGAAGAGGGGGTGGCGTTGAGGCTGTTGGAGGAGAAAAGCCGGGAGCCTCCACGCAAGAGGATGAGGAAATCCGTACCCGCCAGAGCATTCCTTATAGCAGAAGACAGCAGCAGTCACACAGATTGAGGGAACCGATGTTGAAAAAACTTTCAAAAAAATTATTAACCTATGTAAACCTAGTAATGCTTATACTCGCGACATAATAGTCAAACTACCCACTTACTACTACGGGAAATAGGATTTTTTTTTATCTTCAGACATCGAAAGCGGGGATGTGGATCTGTTATCTTTGATACAAGAAATAATTTTTAAACGGATATTTTTTAAGGAAAACAGTTACACGGATTTACATTTGGATGTCATAAGACAATGTACATATTTATCAATAGCAGAAATTAAGATTTTAATTAAAGATTATCCTAATAAAGTTAAGCTTGATCTTATTGAAAAAAAAATGGATAAAATTTTAAATCAATAAGTTTTAAAAAGTCCACTTGAATCACTGAACAACAAGCTATAAATGGCATTACAATTTCTAGTTTAAAACAAATCAGACAGATGCATATACAAATATATATATAGTTTATAAATAAGTATATTCGTGGACTATTGTTGTTTTAAATGCGTTCAATATGGCTTCACTGATATGTCGTGTTATGCTTTGTATGGTGCAGTGGTGTAACTCATTCGTGATAAGACGGAAACGCATGCACAGAACAGTTTAATCTAAAGTTTGAATAAATAAGTTTAAGCTGCAATTTAGTTGATACGAGTGGGTGTATTTTTATAATCACATTTGCAACCTGCTATGTATAGGTTAGCGCTGATCACATGGCACAATCCTAGGTACTGACACTAGCGAAGAAACTGAAACAAATGTCAGAAGAAAAAGCAATCGAGGAAACACGAATGACAAGACCTTAACATCCTTAATGTGTTCATAATCTCGAACTATGAATGTATGAGTTTAGAGGAAGTACATTTACACCGCCCGAACTAAACAAACAGCTTCATTGTCCAACGTTCCAACAACGAAGTGAAAAAACTAGCTTTGTACAGGTAAGCTGGTAATTGCATTATCCCCTGAGGCACTTCACTTGTCAAATTGGCGTACTCCTGAATATCATATAATTATCATTTTCATCTACTGTTCATCTATCTATTTCATAATCTATCCATCTATTTCATTAGCTATTTATCTATATAATATATCTGAAAATAATAGAATGGTGTGAGGATGTTTCAACCAAAATGCAAATCAAAAACACCTCTAAATTACAACAAAAAGACACAACTCAATAAGTTAGATACTGCCTTTTAACAATTGAACATTAAGTTTAGAACGTTTCAAGTCTAAGTATTCCATTCCGTTGGATCCATATAAACTGAAGGTAAAAAGATTGTAACCCGTTACTTGTGATGTTGGTCGTATCTCTTCATACGATATGCTGTCAACCCCTAACTGATAAGGTTGAAGTTTTAAAAAAGTTCTAACTCAGTTGGTTGCGCCTCCGAGTAGTATAAAATGGATGGTTCAAACACTTGACCCCTTGTTTTTCTTTTGTTTGGCTATTGTTTACAAAATATGTGAGGAATGCCATCCACATATAATGTTAGCCGCATCTTACTTGATTTGGCGGGTAGTTGTATACAATAGTGTGTATTACAGGAGGGAGAACTCCGGTTTCTAAAAGGTGAACACAAGCGATACACAAGTTGTCCATGTGGTTTTTTGAGTAGTAAGCTACTGAAAAAAAAAACGAAGGAACGATCATATGGAGAAAATTCCATACTTAAATTAACACCGAAGTTTCCAAAATTTGAATAACAAGGACATTTCATACATATAAACTGAACTTCTCAGTTTCACAAAAAAATGTTCGCACTTTAAGCTATTGTTTTTTTTTAGTTCTTTTATTTTATCAACATGCATCATCTTTGATGTGCACAAAGAATGTGTACCAATACCAAGAACGTCCATATTCCGATGTGGCGTATTGGGAAAGGGAAACTATGTAATTCACAGCACAAGACTCGTTACGAGGTTGTTGTTCGAAGTAATTTTTGAGGGTGTTGAAATGAGCACATATGCAGAGATGACACCAGGACTACAATATGTATATTCCAAAGTTGGTGATTGCCCTGTTTTTAAGACAAATATAGAAAGTCAGATAAACGTTGAAATAGGAGATAATGATCAACAGGTATTAATTCAGACATATTTATAAACATATGCTTATGATAGTAACTTATCGATTCAAAGTGTTCAAACTGTCATCATGTTTCAGAAATTTCAAAACTCCCAGTTTTCTGAAAAATAATTTATGTCTCTAGTCCATATAGTCTGTTCAGATTTATCAGAAAATAATTTAATTACACCAACACCAAAAGAGAAGAGGAAACCACATCACATTTTACCTGTGTCTGTCTGTCTGTTCGACCCTTTTCTATCATATATATGTCATATACATGTACATATACTTCAAATGAAGATTGATTGATTGATTGATTGTTGGTTGCTTAACGTCCAGTGGCAAATATTTCATGCATATTCAGGACGAGAACAAGTTCACAATAAATACAATAGGTAGTTTGATACAATAGAGGCCATCTGGGATGATGGTCGTGGAAATTTGGACTGCCACTGGAAAATGAGGGTATATTGGATAGGGACAGAAATTTTGCCTTGCAACAGGCCACCTACGGACCCCTCGAAGAGTTGTTGCACGGGTTCTTAACGTGCAAAGAGTGTGGCACTCTCTTTACACGAGGCATCGGATTTAACGTCCCCCTTCTGACCGGACGTGACTGCGAACTTGATACATCCCGCACAGCCAAACGGACGCCCCACTTCGGCAAGCGTTTTACTGCCGGTCGGGAGAAGACCAAATGACCATATTTCTATACCCCAGTCACCCTTGGGGGCTTCAAATGAAGAAATTATTGCATTGTGTGCATATATTATTACGAATTAGGAAGAATAGACAAAATTGAGATTAAATATTACAATTCTGTAAAATCAACATACCTGTACTGTCATTTGTATCAGATATCAGAATGGGCGCTTTTATTATTTTGATATTTATTAAGTTACATTAATTGTATTAAAACACTCTGAATTTACAGTTTTCGTCTTTTACGGTCATGCATATACTTTTAAGTTTTATATTCATTGAGCTAAACTCGCACATGTAATTTTATGGGAATCAAATTTCAAAGTCTACATGTATATGATTCTACAAATTAACTTTTTATTAATTTTTTTTTTTTCATTTTCAGATAAGATTTTCTCATGTCAACAACAAAATCGAAAATAACGATCACCAACAGAAATGAGGATACCACTCTCCAAACACAAAGATAGAAATTTGTAGTTTTTGAAGTTTTAAGATAAGTCAATTTAAACTTGCTAGTCTTTCACTGAAATATATTTGTTTTGTGATTGTTATTTAGAAATTTTTATTTTTTTTATAAAGTCTTAAGATAAGTTGTTTTGTTTCACAACCTGAATGCAAACACAAGATTACTTAATGATATTACATTTTACACCAAAGATTTTATATGATGTCCACAAATAAATTGTAATAAATTTACATACGTAATTTCTTGGAATTACTTACTCATGGTGTTTACATTGGGTTGTTTTTTTTAATGATGTTTTAAGATCGTGTGAAACATTTTAGTCTTCCAATGAATATGTACAAACACAAAGATAGAAATTTGTAGTTTTTGAAGTTTTAAGATAAGTCAATTGAAACTTGCTAGTCTTTCACTGAAATATATTTGTTTTGTGATTGTTATTTAGAAATTTTTATTTTTTTTATAAAGTCTTAAGATAAGTTGTTTTGTTACACCACCTGAATGCAATTAGTTTGATGATATTAATACAACAAGCTTCATTTTGATGCACTACCTCTTAAATATTTTCACTAGGTTGAACATTGATCAATGTTGGTATATTTTACTTCAGACGCTTTTCTCGTTCACAATTCTATATACAGTTTCCACTATAGATCAATATTGAAATATTTTGTTTCCCCATATCTTTCTGTTTTGTAAATTTACGGAAATTACTTAATGATATTATATTTTACACCAAAGATGTCCACAAATAAATTGTAATAAATTTACATATTTTGGAATTACTTACTCATGGTGTTTACAATGGGTTGTTTTTTAATGATGTTTTAAGATCATGTGAGATCGCTGTCTCGCGTAGATTTCTTTTGATTTTATCTTCAGCCAATGGCCGATCCGCAAAGTAGTGTTTGTGATATTTATTTTCAAAATGAAAAATCTGAATTGTCGGTGAACATTCATTCCTTTTTATTCAAGCTGTAATCTTTTTAAAAGAGTAGCAACTCAAAATATCCAAGAATCAGAATTCGAACACTAGTACTACATTAGGATGGAGCAGAACATTGCGATAGTCTGTCTCATCGGAAGTTGAGGCCGACGCCTATGGAAAGTAGCTATAGCAAGCTAAAGCAAACTTTCCAAAAACGACTTAAATATAATAACATTTTTATATTCTATAATAAATTCCAATTTCTTTTAAAAATGCAACAATACTTGTAAATCGAACATTATTAAAAAAATCATACATATTATTGACATTGAAATGCTTCTTACGAATATCAGCAAAGTCAATACAATTAATTAAAACATTTTTAATAGTACACTTGCAGTTGCAAGGTACACATTGTGTGTTCATCTTCATTTTTTAAAAGATTTTCGTGTGTTATTCTAGTATGACCAATACGACATCTAGAAATCACACTGATCTTTTCTGCACATAATATTATTAAAAGGTTTGCCTATATTAGGTTTAATTTCGTGTAATTTATTATCATCTTTTTTACTACATTCATTTTTCAATATATTAAAAACATATTCTCTAATATTAGATTTAAAATCAGTATATGGTATATCACAGTTAGATAAAGGGTCACCCAGGGCATTCTTTGCCTCAAGGTCTACAGCTGTGTGTCCAAGGATTCCAACATGACTTGGAACCCATAGAAATATTATTTCTTTCAGAAGATAAGGAGATAGAGGATGCAGCTAAAGATTGGCTGCGGTTGAGCCTTGACAGAGAAGGTGGCAGGAAACAGAGAAGGTAAAGAAAGAATAACATAAATAATAATGACACTGTTGAAATTCAAATTGAGGAGGACAATACTCGTGGTGACGACCAATGATATCAAATTTAAAATAAATAAGTTTCATCTTCTGAATTATATAATTTTCAATCTGGATCTGGAACCAGTACAACTAAAATTACATCTCATAAAACATTATTTGTATGAGCGACTTACCATAAGACATACGTCATTTGTGCTGTTAAAGAAATAAACACAGATTGAGGGAACCGATGTAGAAAAAAAATGTATCAAACAAAATATTAACCTATGTAAACCTAGTAATGCTTATACTCGCGACATAATAGTCAAACTACCCACTTTACTACTACGGGAAAAAAGAATTTTGTTATCTTTAGACATCGAAAGCGGGGATCTGTTATCTTTGATACAAGAAATATGTTTTCAACGGAATGCTGATAAGGAAAACACGGATTTACATTTGAATGTCATTAAACAATGTGCATATTTATCAATAGCAGAAATTAAAGATTTTAATTAAAGATTATCCCAATAAAGTTGAGCTTGATCTTATTGAACTGTTTCCATTTGATTCTTGGCATAATACAATTTCAAAAATAGTTAGGGATTCGCAAAGGTAGGATCACTTTTTCGAGACTGATCACTTATTCACATTCATATATGTTCACTATTCTTATATTAATAAACATGTACAAATCCTTTATGTCGTCTTTATTCATATTCAGTCTTCTCACATGACTGTCCGTCTGTTTGTCTGAATTCCCCCCCCCCTTTTGCTACACGGCCTTGTCATATAGGTTGTGTAACAGTGAACACGCTAATCATGTGATTCCAAACGCATTCTGTACGTATCTTTACTTGCATAGTCAGCTAATTTTGGGTGTTTACGTACTGATTGGTTGTTTGTTAACCTGATGGCCAATGAAAAACAAGGTATAACACTCATATTTAAAGAGCAAGCGGCTCTCTTGTCCACATGTCAACATCCTGGATTAAGAAACAATATTTCATGATTCAGACAAAATATATAGAGAGGGTAGTCCAACCTTTGAAAACGAGTTGCGAAACTTAAAGAGAAATTTAGAAATAGACGAGGGATTTAAATGTAAAATTTGTAACTGGGTCATAAAACATAGCGTCAATTATCAGAGACATGTCAAGTCGCATACAACTACTTAAAAATGTTTCATGTGTCCCAAAAGGTTCAATAGGAGTGACGCACTTACACGAAACGAACGCGGACATCTAGTCGGTTACAAACCAGCAAATAATGCATTTACCTGCAAAACATGTGGTGAAGTTTTCAATAACTATAGTTCATTGTTCGATCACTCTCAGAAGGCACACTCGTCGCAGTGGGATGGGAAAATTAGCACATCTTCGACAAAATCAAAAACTACTAGTCACCAGTCGTCGACACAAAACGCAATAGATGATGCGGTACATGTTCTCATCCTTTTCCACACGGATCTTGACAGATACGATCTACTCGTATTTTTCTACAACACACGAGAGGAAATAGAAATCACTTGATTGAAAGGTGTGACAAAATGAAACATATAAAATGGTTTTTAAATGTCCAATCATGTCGAATTTGTTAGGGAGATGGTTATCGGTGAAAGTGATACCAGTCAACCCTATTTCAAGAGTGATGTATACACTTTATTGTCAAAGGAAAATTTATCCGAGACTGCCTTGAACGAAGCATTTACGAAACAGTTCAGGTCATTCGATGAATACATTGCAAGATGATCCGGATGGAACTTAAAACACATTATCAATTTAGAGATTCACATATTTCAATACCGTCCCATAGGTGGATCCAGATATATTCAAGCCCATTATTCACTCAAGGGTAGTCATTATATTGCCAACATTCGTAATAACGACCAAAAATGTTTTGCATGGTCTATTCTCGCACACCTTCACCCAAAGGCAATCAATCGAAATAGGCTGCAAAATTATAAACAATATGAAGACGAGTTGAACATGACGGGTATATCATTGTTCTGTGTCCGGAATTCCCGAATTAGTTCCGTATATGACTCTATTTTTTGTAACATCACATCACTTTCTGCATTGTTTTGAGAGCATTTTGACCACTATTTCTTGTTATTTCATCACTGTCTCGTAACGTGGTAAGCTTTTTATATTGATAATATTGTCAAACATATTTTATTCTATCCCTGTAAATGATTTTTATTTGATATTCCTATTGAAAAGTCAATTTTCGAAATGTGAGTTGTTCATGAAACTCCCGGCAAATTTTTGATCTATGGAACGCCATTCGTGACATTTATGTATTCGTCACTACTTTGGTATGTATGGCACGCCATTTGGGACACTTTTGATTAATATTTTATTTTTGTCATTTTGATTGTATTTTAGAGCAGAGAAACATTTTATGAATGCTTTTTTGATATTTTGATCATATTGTAAAGGTTGTTTCTTTTTTCTTTTCAGTTTTTACCTTATACTCGAATGATGCACTACGCACCCATTTGATGTCTTGTCGGTCCCTTGTATGAATAAACTTGTGCAACTAAAATTCTTGTTGGTTATCTGGTTGTTTATCCTAGAAACAGCACAATCATATCCCGTGCAAGTAAAACAGATTCCCAAATAATATCTCTGTAACTGTATTCAGATACGAGGACGGTAATCTGTTTCCAATGTACATTAGTACGAGTGTAGCGGAATCGGTTTTTATATATTTAAAATTATAAGTAGGATGGCTTATTTCAATTAACAATTCATTTTCATTATCATTTTGCTTGCATGTTCGTATCCAGGTTAAACTAAAAAGTGTAGTCAATTTGTATTGGTTAATCAGTAAGGGTTCTCGGTGTTTTACATACGATAAATGATTAAAAGCTTTTCTTTTCTTCTCGGTCGTAATCAATAGTTGTTTAGATTAAAATATTTTCGAGTGCACCTTTATATACAAGTTTGTATCGAAGAACGCGGTTTGTTAAAGTTGTTATTTCTTCACCTGTAATTGGTATATAAAGTAGATATTTTATTAATTCGGCCGCTTGATCGTATAAAGCCAAGGTCTGTATAAGACATAATCGACATTTGGTTTGAATAAAACCGCCGTTGTTTATCTTTATTATTAAGGGCTTACGGGTGTATTATACCCCGATGTCTGAATAAGACGCTGCAACTTGGTTTGAATAAAACCGATATGCTTTATTTCTCAGGGTGATTCTTCGTTGCTTTATTTTGTCCGGTTTTAGACCATAGCGTGTTCTAGTAAGAATTGAGTAAAGTAGCTTTTATATTTTGGGGGTTTGAATTTAATATTTAATGAGATTACGATAAAGTTTAATAGTTTAGGGTATTTACGGTAAAATCCCATTTGTTTAGAAGCCGAAACTTAATATTCATTTTACATTTTTGATAGGAGCTTTTACATTATTTTACAATGTAATATTTTATGTGACTTTGATACTTTGTATTGTTATTGCAATCATTTACATCTCTTGATATTTTGAGAGACCTTATTAAATTATATAAACTTACTTATCTGGATCTCTTAGGCCAAGGAATCTCGGGGCCCAGTGGTTCGAACCTTCACATAAGGTTAACAGACGGTTTTATACAATTTATAGTCGGAAATATCAAGTAGACTTGTGTTTCGGGAATTAATTATTTCCGAGCCATAAGATCAATTACGCTTGATTTAATATAATTGTCCGATTACAGGTGTTTCAATTAGTAGTTAACTTAGGGATATTGAGGTCAATGTCAAGTATTGATTTGTCGGTGTACTTATAGGTAAAGGTGGGTTCGAAGAGTAGGCACACGTACTCACAGTATTGTTGATTTATACACACGATAAAAAGGAACTCGTCATTACAATGTAGAAATACCTGTAGCTTTATAGGCTGAGTTAACATAAAGCTGACTTTAACAAATAAAACACACACACACATACAGAAGTTCTCTTTCACATTTCAACGGCATAATGTGTTGCGTTTACATTATCGCTGCATACTGATTAAACAACACATCATATATATATATATTTTTTTTTTTATTTTTTTTGTTTGCGTTATTTTTTTTTTTTTTTTTGGTTTATACTTATATTAAAACTGGTAAAATTTCATACACTGATACAAATATACGGCATGGATCTTATGAGCCAGTTTATAGAAATGACAGAATTTTCCATGAAACTGTTTTTATGATATTTCGAAGCAGTGCCTCGTGTGTCATGTCTATAAACGCGTGCATAATATTGATTGATACTCGCTCTGACACTGGGTCAAAGAACTCTGCTCGTCAAAGCTGTATGTTTCGATAAGGCCGAAGTGACTAAAAATCGTATTACTGCACTATACACTTTAGGTATATATTGCAAGTGAGATTGCCTTAACTAAGGTTTAAAACTATGTAGATTTGATGGATTTAGGTTTAGAGAACCTCCCAAGTTTTTATAGACCTTAGGAGTTTATTGGAGGAAAGTTTTGCTTGTAAGACTAGAATCCTGGTGTTTGATTATAGTATTGTGGGTACAGGATTTAAATCACGCGCATGATGTAGTAGAGTCGCGCCACGTCTGTTTTAATTATCATCTTTATGATTTAAATGAACTATATTTTCAAAATCTATATTCAGAATGTATTTTACCGCGTATCTACACATCCATACAAATAAAAGAAGAAAAGAAAAAGAACAGCACATAGTTAGTTTAATTTTTTTTCTATTCATTTCGTAATTGTGTTCTTTTCTTTTGGTTTTGTTTTTACTGATGATTGTTGTTCAATTTTAGCAATGGATTACACGGTATCTTCGAGAGAGCAATGGCTAGTTTAGACATGGACACAAGAGCATTAAGGCCTGGTTGTCCAGTTGGTGGCATGCCTTGACCAGTGGCACCCTCAGTACAGGACACCTCAATTTTAGACAGCTTGTCCGCCACTGGAAAAGATATCATGAATTGGAAATACATGCCCATAAGTGTCCGTTATGTGGGATAACAGACACCAGACGGAATGACCTTAAGCGGCACATCAGAGATATGCATTGGGTCACGGGTAGGAACATGGAAAATCTAATGAAGTCAGTTGTCGCCGTGACTGTCATTAACACTCAGTACAAAGACCCTGAAACTGCGGTCCTGCCTAAGTATGTTCGTCCGAGTCCGTGTAGTACTGAAGAAGCAGTGGTAGAAGCCGATTGCCGCATTGCTGGTGTAACCTACGCCGACTTTGATGATGAATAAGTAGTTGAAGAAGTAGTCGAAGAAGTAGTTGAAGTCGATGAGGTGTATTATGAGGCCCTCACACCTAGGGAAATGGCACAACGACAACGGGAGGAGTATGTTAAGCAACACACCATTCATTTGAATGAACTTGAGACTCCGGATGTTCTTGTCGCACGTGATCAGGTGGCAACTTTGGGTGAAATTATATTTACACGAACCATAAATTGTTACAACAGCTGGTTAACAAATATTAATTTATATCTCAGATCCCAATTTACTGTATAGGAATGGTTGTGACATTTAACATCTTGTCACATACATTTTATTTTATATTTGCAGATTAATGTCGTTATTCATCGTCATTTTGAAGTAAATCAACCAGGACCAAGTAAAGGAAACAAAACTCAGTCTGTTTTACATCAGAAAGAATTTAATATGTGATATATGCTGCTACTTCTTGAAACTAAAAATATTTATGTTAACTTTTTTTGGACCAAGTACAGAAACTATAATGGTATGGATTTGTGTATTCACTCATAATATCACATACTGTTGTTTAATAAGTACTGTTTTGATAATTTTTTTTTTATCAAAGATCAGATTGATTGATTGTTGGTTGCTTAACGTCAAGTAGTAAATATTTCATGCATGTTCAGGACGAGAACAAGTTATACAATCATTATCAAGAATACTGTTACATGTTTCTAGTAAAGCTACATTGAAAAAAATCCAATTTTTATCATTTAGTTCATATTCCTTCGTTCAAAACCAGTCAGAGAGGTCTTCTTATCCTAAAAATAAAAATAAACATTTTATTACCAGAATGTATGTATATAACTTGTTCTATTTTTAAACTTGATTTGAATATGTATTTCAGTATGAAACGCATAAATAATTGTATTTGTATTTTAGTCCGTTTATTTTACATTTATTTCAAACCATTTGAGAACCGCTTCTGATTCAGTTCTACAAAGTTGGAACGTGAGCTTTCCGTGACACCGCTAAGGTAGATCGACAGGATACACAAGATTCACTGGACCTCCCACGAAATCCTTCAACTGTTAGTTTGTATTGGGTAGAAACATTTCCAACAGAGAATGTGGAATAATTTACATATCCTTTGCTTCCTTAGAAATTAGAAATGTCTATCCTTAGATTATGTCTGCTTTCCGAAGGCTGTGAGAACTTAAGTATTTTACTTATCGGTTTTTTCTTAAGCGGTACTGACAATTCTCTTAGCTCTGTTAAACCTAGAAATATATTTGCATTTAGGTTTTGAAGTTGGTTGTCATATTAATTACCGTTCTTGAAGCGTTGTCAAACCTTGGAATATATTTGCTTTGAGGTTTTAAAGTTAGTTGTCGCACCACTAACACTTTTCGAAGATATGTCAAATCTCGGAATACATTTGCATTTAGGTTGTAAAGTTGGTTGTCACATTACTTGCAGTTCTTGAAGTGTTGTCAAGCCTTGGAATATATTTTCATTTAGGTTTTAAAATTGGTTGTCAACAGTAGTATACTACTACACGTTCTGGAACACATTCCAGACATTCCAGCAATTGTGGTACACGTTGTAAAACAGTAAGAGGTCAATCAAAGTTCAAATAAGTGACATTCCAGCAATTGTCAGAATGATGTCATCAAGAATGTTGTAACCTTAACCATAGGAATGTATGTACCGGTGTAATGTTGATTTTATGTTACTTTTTTGAACTTACAATAATAAGAATGTTGTTGACCGAAATGTTGCAAGGTCATTTATTGGAATGGTGTAAAGACATCCTATTTTGTTTTACGAATATATGGTAAACACTTTTTGAGTATAGAAACTTGTATGCTGTTTAGACAGCTAGTAAATGGCTTGGGAAAAAGAAAAGATGATTAAAACAGATTTAAATTTATTCACATTTAACATCACTGTTTCAAGTGTCTAAATTATTTTTCAAGTAAACATCTAAACTATATATATATTAAAAGACATCACATTATTCTTGTTTTAAAAAACAATATAACTGACTTGCGTTACCTGAGATCTTTTTTGATTAAAGAATTATATGAATTGAAAAAATTATGCAATGTATTGTTGTAAAACATCAATATGTAATACCATATATCATTCAAAAACATGTAACCCGAGGACAATAATGTGATGAATGCTATTATGAAGTTATGACTTCAGGTAAATAATGCAATGAATACTACTATGTATTTACACTATATTTTGGCACTTATCACATGGTGTAAAATAGACTATAAAAAAAACACAATATATGACAACATACAGATGATCAATCTTTAGCACCATGTAAAACATCAGTAAATTTAAAAAAAACAAATAACCTGAGATAAAATATATTGAGCTTACTTAATTAACATATGTTAAACTTTGACCTTTTATAAAGCATCAAGTATAAAACAAGTACCTTATTTATTTTTTTTTTTTTTTGGTAAAAGGTCTAAATAAAAGGACATAAATTGATCTTTGAAAAAAAAAATGCAGCAATATGTCATACTAGAATAAATGATTCCCAATGCATAATGAGATTTAAAAAAAAAAAAAAACAACAAAACAATCAAAGTATACACATGATCATATAAAAAAGTCTGTTTAATAAAAAGATATCTTTAACACAACAAAACCATAAAAATGTAACAATATACTAAACTCAGATAAATTGGTCCCTATGTAAAACGAGATCTATAGAGACTAATTAAACAATCAAAAGAGTGAATGTTTCTCTCTTAAAATTAAAGCTTGGATAAATTGAACCCTATGTAAAAACAAGATCTATAGAGATTAATTAAACAATCAAAAGTATGAAGGTTTCTCTCTGAAAAATCAAACTGGAATGTATAACATAAAAGAAGATGTCTAAAAACCTGTCAAGTGCAAGATCCAACAAATACTATTTTCATAAACACTATCTATCATAATTATAATTCCCAACCATTTATTTAGCTTATGTCAACATGGTCAAGAGATCCAACAAATACTATTTTCATAAACACTATCTATCATAATTATAATTCCCATTTATTTAGCTTATGTCAACATGGTCAAGACAGAAGGTGTAACATGACACTTAAAATTGATTAATGTGAAAACATGAAACAGACCCACCCTTCATATAAAAGAAAAGACCGCGAAAACTTTCTTTTAGAATTGGCGCGAATATTTGTGGAAAAAGGCGGGAAAGTAAGTTTTTTTTTATGTACTTAAGCTTTAACATTACATGTTAAGTAAAAAAAAAAAAAAAATGTATGTTAAGACATCTATCGTATAAAAGTCGGCAATATTAAAAAAAAAATAAAACTATATATATATAGAAAATAATTGTTTAAATTGTAACTAAATTTTTTTTATAGGTAGTGGAAAAATACATTTTTTTTTAATCATGACTGAAACATTACTGAACTCTCAAAAAGAAATTTACCCAGACAAACAAAAATACCAAAAAAAAAATTACTATAAGTTTAGTCTCATAACAGGTTTTATTTGCCTTTGAGACCTTCTTAAGGGCTGTGGTTGATTCTCGGCCGGTTGTGGTTGATTCTGAGCGAGTTGGGGTTGATTTTGAACAGGTTGTGGTTGAATCTTAGCAGGAAGTGGAGCGATGGGTTGGTCTTGAGGAGGTGGGGCAGCTTGCAGTTGATCATCTTGTTGTGCTGTAGGATTTTCCAAACGGTGTAGCAAATTTTGAAGTCTAATTCTAAATTTTCTGATTAATTCTATTGTAGCCACTATAATCATTACCACAGCCAATATATACTCTGTAAAAATTACATGAATTATTTACTAAAAACTACATCTGAAGTGTCATCTAAAGAAATTTCTTCATCATTTTGACGTCGATCCAGTGGAAATTGTTCCATTTGAAATTGTTGAATTTTTACTGTCCTTTTCTTTTGATATTTAAATAGGATTAAAGATGTACTACTCAAAAGGATAATTAAAACTGAAAAAAAAAGAATGTCCAAATGTCATGACTGCCACATTCAATTATTGTTTTTTTTCTGCCACAAGATATAATGTGAATGCTAGTTTTTTTAAAAGCACAATACAACATAGCTCCAAATGCTATAACTAGAACCACTGAAAGGGAAAAAAATAAAAGATAGTTATTTTTTTTTAAAATTTACTTTTCTGCTCAATGTTTTTTTTTTAATTTGTAATTATATTTTCCTTTTCTGTGTTTGTTTTTTTCTTTAATTGTATTTTGTTTTGTTTAAATTGTATTTCTTTTTTTTTTTGCTAAATGTATTTATCATTACACATCGACTTTAAAAAGTTTGTCCCAATTCTGTTTAAAACCTACTCTCTGAATTTCTTGTGTTTGTGTATGATTTTTTTTTTCTATTAGTGAGTTTCTATGAACATTTACCTTACATTAATATATCCTATAAAACTTACCACATAAAGTAGAAACTGTGGGAATTACCCAACCTTCCAGGTTGTTGATGATCGTTCCAGCAGTCTGAAAAACAAATAGGAAACATTAATTTTTTAATTTTTACTCTATGTTAATGTTAAGTTAACCACAATTTGTATCTATTTAAAATAATAAGATGATGTGATATGGGTGTAATAATGGTATATCTATCATAATTATACATACCATATTTTTTAATTCTGTAGTCATGGTAGAAGTTGTTGATGAAAAAGCCAAAGTGTTTTTGGTTTCTGAGGCAGGCAAAGTTGTGGTTCTTGTTGGTTGTACCATAGACGTGTAATCTGTCATGAGTGAAGGAGTTTTCACTGTAGTAGGCTGAAAAAAAAAGACAATGGTAAGCATTTACAAACTTGCTTTAAGTATAAATATTGCCAATTAATTATAACTCTCCTAAGCAGTGTCTGAATATGTTTAACATTATTTTAATTTTTTTTTTGGCTTAAAGTTGGTTTATTTACTTTGTTTCACCATACAATATTATCAGGGGCGGATCCAACCATTTTCATAAAGGGAGGAGGGTCAAGGTAAAGGGTCATCCAAATATATTTCCTGATATAAATGCATTGATCATAAAAAAAAAAGGGGGGGGGGGTGTTCCAACCTCCCAAACCTCCTGGATCCGCCACTGATTATCTATTTTTTTTTTATAAATAAGAATAAATACTTTGCTAATTGTAGGGACAAGATCAGTGAATGATTTATTAACAAGAAACACCATATTGTCAACAATGATGATGCATAAAGACTTACACACTGTTTATCTGCAACAAAAACAGCTGTTGCGCCTTTTATGCTGTAGCAACACCACTCCATTTCTCCGTTATTTATCCGTACCGTAACACCATCTTTATTTATAATTTCAAGTGTGGATGACTCAAAAAGGCGATCCATAATTAGTGTCGACACTTCAATCTGCGGCTCCAGGATGTACGTTTTTTCTCCAACATAACCACAGCGTAAGACGCCCTGTCTTTCATATCTGCACAATTCTCCCACTTCCAGTTTAACAGTCCTCCGTGCAGGTGGTGCAATTACTTGCACTATCAAAATTAAGATGAATATGTTCATGTTTTTTTTTTCTTTTTGTTGTTGTTGTTTGTTATGATATAGAATGGCGCGAAAATGAAATGACATCTGTGTGGGAAAAGGATTTGACTAAATACTAAAGAGACACTTTTCATATTGTAAAGGAGATTTAAAATGTTTATCTAGAATTTTTAGTTTCAATTTTCTTCCTACGATATAAAAGAATCATATTTTAATAATATCATCAATTCTTTATATTTTGTTTTCATGAGTTTGTCAATTAACAATAATTTTGCGTACGTTGTATTTAAATGTTGGTATTAAGTCGCTGTTATGTCCTTAAAACAAAACTGTGATTGGTTGAAAATAGATTAATTATGTAAGGGATATACTAAATAAATAATCGATGTGTAGGAGAGTGAAATAATTCCGGAATATTATATTTGCGTGTGTTATAACTAAAAGGAAAAATACAATACATTTCAGTTTCATATTAATCTAATTATTGATTTATTTTAAAAGAAGGTTAAATCAACCATCAAGTGGTCTATAGTTCCCCGATTGTTATTTTAAAAGAAGGTTAAATCAACCATCAAGTGGTCTATAGTTACCCGTTTCTTTCTCCAATTTCCTGAATCCATTTCCTTAGCTTTGGTATCTCTGTATCTTCCTCATTGTAAAAAAAAAAAAACAAAAAAAAACTAATATATATATATACAATTTAAATACATCGTCTTTTACTTGGTTGCCCCGAGGGATTCCCGGGATATAGAAATAGGACCCAGCCCCTCCAATCTGCTGCGTGGTAAGACCCCACCATAGGGAGGGAAACTTTCTGCTGTGAAAAATAATAAAACAACTAATATATATATATACAATTTAACAATTTAAATACGTCGTCTTTTTACTTGGTTGCCCCGAGGGATTCCCGGGATATAGAAATAGGACCCAGCCCCTCCAATCTGCTGCGTGGTAAGACCCCACCATAGGGAGGGAAACTTTCTGCTGTGAAAAAAAACAACTAATATATATATACAATTCAACAATTTAAATACGTCGTCTTTTTACTTGGTTGCCCCGAGGGATTCCCGGGATATAGAAATAGGACCCAGCCCCTCCAATCTGCTGCGTGGTAAGACCCCACCATAGGGAGGGAAACTTTCTGCTGTGAAAAAAAACCAAACTAATATATATATATACAATTTAACAATTTAAATACGTCGTCTTTTTACTTGGCTTCTCCTCCTCCCTCGTGGAAACCATGGGGTAAATTATATGGTTTCAACAGAGTGTGCCGATCTGCTTTTTGTTGTTTTTCCCTTTTCTTGCGTTGTCTTTTTTCCCCTCTGGTATGTATTTTATGTGATATAAATTCAATGTATTTACTTCTATGATGTTTGTTGTGTAATGTACATGTGTAATTGTTTTTTTTTTTTTTTTTTTTTTTTTTTGTATGAATAAATTGTGGGACTTTGGCGGGAAATTTGTGGGTGGGAACATTTCCCAAAATAATTATTCAAATTTTCATGCTTCAAAACGGACTAACGGTATGACATGAAGCTTTTTGGGGTGGGTGGAGTTAATTTTTTTTTTCTTGGCAAGGGGTTGGTTTCACCGCATCTTACAGAGAGTACATTATAAAGGTATATGCTTTTTCCATTCCTTTATTTCTACATTCAACATGGAAAACACTTCTCGCTTTGTATTCACGGAAAAAGTCAAAAATGGGAAAAAAGAATTTTCTCATCGGTTTGGGAACCAAAAAAATATCGTGTTTCAACAATCTACTAGGGGGAACTTTTTCGTAAATATCTATGACAATAGACCAAATTTTAGCGGTCGGATATCGTTCTTATTTGAGGAAGCTGTACAGTTCAGCGAACTAGTTCCCCAACTAGAAATGTTGAAGGAACATTTTAAAGTAAGTGTATTTTCATAATATGTGGTGAGATAATAATTTTTAAATGTTAAAAAATATGTGGTATGATTGACCAGTGAGAAAATGATTTTTTTTTAATAAAGTTAATAAAGTTGGGATTTTTTTTTAAAATAATTAATCAAGATATTTTTATAATATGTAAATGCTGTCTTACAGCTAAAGAGGGAGGGGGGTTGTTTTTTTTTTAAATGTTGATCTTATAATAAAACTTATAAGACTTAAAATTTGTTCCAAAGCACGCATTCATTTTCGAAGAACTTTCGACTTTAATGGAAAAAAGATATAAAACTTATAAAAAATATAAAAAAAAATAAAAAAAAAAATAAAAAAAAAAAAAAATAAATAAATAAATATAAAAAATATTATAGGAGGAGAATAAAACTGCCATTGGGACACAACCCACAGCAGCAAGTGGATCTGCAACATATGATCCAGCACCTCTATGGTATGCAGAAGAAACATCTTCGAGGGGACCCACACAAATGCATCCCCCACCGCCACCTTACACAGCTCCTAAGAAAAGAAAAGCTGAAAACCATGACCTTTTGGACTTATTGAAGGATATAACCAAATAATTGTATTGTACTCTCTGTAAGATGAGTTTGTTTCAGCAGTTCCAATAAAAGTTTTATGAAAATTCATACAATTTTATTTGCAATAAAATAAAATATTAAATTATAAGATAAAACATTAATATAAAGAAAGTTTTTATGAAAAAATTCATAAAATTTTATTTACAATAAAATAACATACTAAATTACAAGATAAAACATTAATATAAAGTTTAATCATATTTTGAAATGTCCGTAGGCATAACTCTTAATATGATTAATCCAAAATCTCTTCTCATCAAAATTAGATAAACCTTTTTTAACAATATGGTTGACAAAGAGTTCATGATTTTGACTTTTTATCAATTTCATTGAATTCATTGTCGATACATTTTGAAATAAACATTCTTTATAATTGGCATGTTTTAACTGTTTTTTGACGGCACATTTTTTTATTCCTTTGGCAGTTTTCTTTTCCTGTTCCGTGTTGCCGTCATCATATATCAAACTGTACATTTTTGGTCGCAATCCAACAAACTCTTTAATTGGAACTCCTGAAACAAAACGAAATTCATCAAGTATTAAGTTCAAAATTAGGTTTCAAATAAAAAAAATTTTTTTTTTGTGAAATAAGAAACAAATCGCAATGATATTATATTTTTTTTTCTTTGATTTTTTTTGTTTATTTAATATTTGTTATTTTCAAGTTTTTGTTAATCGATTAATAATAAAATTAGTTACCATCTAGTTCATCCTTGAATTTTCCAGGCATTTTTTTGTATTTGTTTGAAAATAGATAGTGAGTTTGAGGATATCCAGAAAAGTCGAAATGGTCTTTGATGATTTCCATATCCTTGTATACATCATCTGACATGATTTCGTAACACAAGCTGTCTGTAAGAAAAAAAAAGAATTTTATCATTGTTTAGCTTTGACTAGTCGAATAATTCAGCTTTTGACTAAATTTATTTAACTGAAACATGCATGGTTGAAGTGGTAAATTTGATAACTTGTGTAAAATACTATTTGTCTTTTATTCCCATAAAATAGAAAAAAATATTTACCTGTATCCGTAAAAAGCAATCGAATATCTTCTCCATACATGGGCTTCATTGTTTTGTAGTGGAATTCATACATCAAAGCTTTCGAAATGTCCAATATTGCCTGGCCAACATAGATTGGTTTGTTTAAAAGAATGTTCACTTTTTTGTTTTCTATACCCACAAGGTGTTGGTTAAATATCTGAAAATGGTCAAAGGACGGTTTCGACGTATATTTTACCAACTTCTTTTGGTCTGTCATAAGTTTTACGTTTCTATGTCTGCGAATATCTTCCATGGTCTTTCCTGCAATTAAAAGATCGATTAATATTTTCATTTAAAACAGCTTTTATGAATTGAATGTTTTACTTTTTTTTCGTTTCTTATTAGAAAATAAAAAAAAAAGGTTAGACATTACATCGCCTAAAAATTACTTACCAAAAACACTGTTATTCATTAACTTGTAGAATTCTTTCTCAAACACATTATTAGCCTCCTTTCGTTTTTGACTATTGAAGTCAATATAGGTCTTCAACCATCTTGACTGATGAAACTCTACAATCTGATGTATTTTGGTTACCTTCATTCCAAGTTCAAGATATAGCTGTAAATTTCTATAATGTAGAATGTAATGGTCTTTATTTTCCAATGTAGGGATAAGTTTTTTGGTGACGACTTTAGATGCATTTTCACCATTAAGGTCTTTCCAAAGATTTTGACTGTAAGGAGACAGCTCTTCCATTTTAACTTTCTTGTGAGATGGAGCTAGTGGATAACAATTATGATGATCATGTAGTTCGGGGGGATATTCCAGATCAACCTCTAAGATGTATCCAGTAGATGCATCCTTTTCAATCTCATTTATATTAAATTGTCGTATTTCATCATCCTTCAACAGTCTAAACATACCCGTCGGTAATGGTTGCATCATGGCAGCTCCATAAAGGTTTCCACAGTCGGTATATAATATGTGCGATGATGGTTTTGAAGGATCGAAATCTTTCATATATTTATTGTTGGCTTTAGCATACTTTTGGTTAATAGAGGCTATTCCACCTCTCGTTCCAAGTTCCACAAGATTGTAAATAATAGGGTCTGTAATCAATTCTAGCGAAACCCCACTCATTTTTAACGCCGCTTGCCATGCGAGACCAGGGGCCGTAAAGAAATGACAGGGATCTAAACCATAATTTTCCATAGTTATGTCTCTAAATCGTTCAAAGACGTCCGCTAAAAGTAGAACATCCGTCATTACATATAGATCGTGAAAGTCACCCAAAGTATTCATGTTCATGGTATTCCAAACTTCAAGAGCGTGATTATAATCCTGATCCGAAATGGGTTCATCCGTTAAGCGATTGTGAAAGGCTTCTTTTGATGGTAATTGCCTTTCTTGGAATCTCTCTTCACAGTCAACGTAATCATAGCAATATTCATTCTTCCTCAATAAAAGTTTTGCTATGTCTTCAGACGGGAACGCTTTTTTGAACTGTCGAAAATGTGTTGGTCCTTCTTGTGATAAATTTTTTACTAGAGTGTCTAGAGAACTATTTAAAAATTGACATGTGTCCAAAAAGCGAAGATTTCCTATAGTGAGTGATACGTATTTTTCCATGTTATTTGGAATACAGGATATTGGCTTATCTTTAAAACAATCAGCCTTTTGTAGAAGTAAATGTGTATCAAAATTTTTACCATTATGGAATAATACAGGAATATACGATGGTTCCTTTAAACTTAAATTACACCGCTGACACAATGCATGACGATAATTAGTATAATCTTTTTTTCTGGGGTCTCTGGTTATTCCATGATGTGCATGGTCTCGTACTTTAATTACATTTTCATCAAAAAGTGTCTGACAAACCTCACAGTTGGTGGTAAGTTGAAACTCTTGTTCTGCTTCATCATTCATTATCAAAGGTTCGGGTTCTCCAAGTATGTCATTGATATATTCCTCCTCGGTAGCCATGTCTTCAAAAAAGTGTTCTATAACGTTATCTCCTCTATAAACAACAGGTGGTTTAGAATAATCATCGTTCGTACATAGGACTATGTAGGAGTACCCCGATGGTTCAAATTTCGTTTCGGATGTAAGCGATGATTTCTTCGGGTTAGGTAAACTTGTATCCATCTTTCTTGAAAAACATTCAAAATCAGCTATGATGGTGAAACTTATTTTTATCCCTTTGTAAAAGTCATTAAATTCTAAAATGTTTTCTCCTTCTTTCGGATATTGTACTTTCTGAAAATCTATTTGATCACAATAGGGTTGATGACTTACAAGCAGGTCTTCTCTTGAAAATCCATGCAAACACCGTCGACAAAAGAAATGTGCATTATGTTGGTTTGTTTGTCTTAAAAATCTATTAAGATTCTTAATCAAACAATAGTGTGATTGTTTTTCGTTTGATATATACAACAAGTCAATACTTTGATGGACGTTTCCTGATTTAGATAAAGCTAAAGGGAAAATCTGTTCACCTTCATATCCGAACACGTTAATTGAAAGGTTGTTTAGTTTTTCGAATTTTTCCACCTGCTTTATTGGAACAGGAAAATCAAGTCCTGTCGTATTCAATTCATTTTCAAACGGTTTATACTTATGTACACGATGAGCGTTGTTATCAGTCGGATGAATTGCTGCCAAAACAGACCAGAGGAAGCATTTATTATCATCATTTTGAATGTTGATTACACCTTTACAAAGTTTTATGGCTGAAGGAAGCTGCATGTATGAGGAACCATTAATAGGTGCGTATTTTACTGTTCTTGCTTCTAAGTGTACAACTTTCCGTATTATCCAATTTGAGCCTCTATTTATGTATTCTTCAAGACTTCGATGCATCTTTTGATAAGCTTCGTTTAAATTATGTTCTAAGTCATTATCATTAAACAAGGACACATAATTTCTACTCCTAAAACTGGGAATGACTGTTTCTGTTTGACCATCTTGAATATCACGTTCCATTTCAACTTTTACATTCAAATACCATTTAATGTCTCTCATATATTTTTTCCTAGACTCGACTATTTGTTGTATATCTTCTTTAACATTCGAAAAAAATTGTAAAAGATCGTATTTTTCACTTCCTTCTGGAATTATTTCAATTTGATTAACGGAATCGTTCAAAGCAGATTTTTTAACCCTACGATTCTTTTTCTTTTCAGTAGGTAAATGATTTATGTTTTCGATTTGCGGATTCAAGGTGCTGATAGACGGATCAGACGATAATGGAGGAGAACTGTTTGTGATTGAACGCATTTGATCCACGACTTGCCCTGCCTGACCTCCAGTTTGATTCAATGGATGCTCAACATTGATGTGATCAAAAAGATCCTCGTATGTATCAAAAGGTAAGCCACAATGTCTACATGGAAATTGTCTTTGTTTTTTATGGGATTTTGAGGCGCGAATACACATTTTCTCGTGTCTTTTCAAGTTCTCTAAACATGATAGGGTTTTGCTACATGTATTACATTCATATCTCTTCCTTGTGTGTGTGATCATATGAAGCGATAGGTTGCATGTTTTAGTAAATTCTGCATCACATAAGTCACATTGATATAGCGCTTTCTTTTCCCGTTGTGGAATCGTTTCATTTGATTTCCTTTTCCGATGGTAAAGTGATTCTGATGTGTCAGCTGCCCGAACCAATGCTTCTTCATCACAATCGCTGAATTCAGAATTATTTAATTTCTCGTTAAAGTCTTTAAACAATCTTTCAAGCTGTTCGTTTCCTTTAGGATAACGTTGTTTTAAAAATTGAAGAAAACTATCGGCCATGGCTGATGTGAATAATAATGTAAACAGATTGCGGCTCTTATATATTTATAAATATCAGGTATTCCACACATTCCGTTGTAAACATTCCTCACATACCACTCACATTTTAAATGTCAACCATTTTGTTCTTGTTTGTGACCTTTTTACACCTGCATTCCTCATTTTGCTTTTAGGTTGTTTGACTTTGAGAAATGTTGAAGGTTTCATTTTTAAATATGACTGAGATTTTTCGGTTTCAATCCCATTTAAATTTTCGTTGTGTATTTTTGTCTCTTGATGTTCATCCTTATTTATTTTTTGTCCTTCTACATCGTCCTTGTTTTGTGGTTTAATGTCGCTTTTTGTGGTAACAGTTTCTTCAGTATAGTCTTCTTGGTTTTTATTGTCACGATGTTCATCATTAAGTGGTTTGTTTTCAACGTCTTTAATTAGTCTATCATACTTATATTTAGGAATAAGCACCATTTCACGCGACATATTTCATATATGATGTAAGTAAAATTGGTAAAACTCTACTGATATTCTGCAAACGAATCCGTCTCTCTTTCAGTGTTAATTTCGAAACGGTTAATCTACGAATGGCTGCTCTGTGTCTTCTTAGCGTATTTATATCGTTATCTGAGAGAGGACATACTCCTTGTATAACGTTGAAAACAATTTCTGTAATGACCTGTAGTTGGGTATTTGATAAGGTTGATATAACTTTTTTTCTTTGTTTTGATTCCATTAAATACTTGACTAAAGCTTCATACTTCTTCATTTTTCAGGAAGATAAACAATGGGGATCTGTCCTGGTAGAATATTAGTACGCAACTGATATTGTTCGTCGCTTTTGAGACTTAAATCAAGAACCAAATAACCAAAAGGTTTGCTCGTTGATTTATTGTAAGCATCCATAAAGTATTTCAATTTTCCAGGAAATATTTGTCTACCTAAAGTATTGATTTGTAAAAGGTCTCTTTTTGTTTTCATGAGTATAAAATAATGAACGGACAATGATGCCGTCCGCATTGATTTTGATTTTGGGAAGGCATTTTGAAGTAAATGAAGAATTGTTATATTATGATGATGAGAGCCAACACAAAGAATATGCACTAATTCCATACTATCAGCTGCTTCCATCATAAGATCGTCAAATACTAACAGTTTATGTCCCTGTTCACTTCCCCATTCATTTATCTGGTCCATGGTGGGGAGACCCTTGTGAAATAAGATTGATGATACACTCTGTTGCATTTCAGAATACAATGGTTGCCAAATCGAATAGCAGAAAAATATACTTGATGGTGGGGTTTGAAACATCCCATCTGCTTGTTCAAGAAGGTGTTTTGTCAACATGGTCTTACCAGATCCGGAAGGACCAACCATAAAAATTGATGTAGGTGATTCGAATTTTAATGTTGCGTGCTGTTTTTTCAAGCCTTCCATCCTGTTTGAAGGTTGAAGTAATAATAAGGTAATATGTATGGTGAATGTTTGTTTTTTTTAAATGACAAATGAGAAACAAGTACAGAGGTGAGTAATATCTTTTATTAGCACTTATTTTTACTGATACATATCTGAGATTGTTCTACAAGCATTACACATTGAGACAATTTATCATTTACAAAGTCAAATACAAATCGATCATTTAAGTCGTAGTCACTTGTAAAACGCTCTCCTATTTTTACAATCGACAGCCTTTCTTTGATACGACACCATAGAAAAAAAAACACAATATTGACCACACACAGACGTCTTGTCTCCCTGGAGACGTTTATTGTTAAATGTCACTTTGTCATATCTTCTTATGAAATGTTTGATTGAAGAAGAATAAAGATCTGACGAATTACCATATGAATCGAAACATTCTAGCTCTCGCTGTTTGTTCACATAAAAGGCAATCCAGTGTTGACCTGGTTTAGATATTGGATCCGTGTTTACAATAAATCCAGTTAGTTCACGTACATTTTTTGGTATTTGATCTGAGGCAAAAATACCAACCACTCGTTTCTTTAAATCTCCATCACAGGAAAAAATACTTTTTAACTGATTTGTATTCATTCTATTTCGATAGTGCGAGTTGCCGTTATACCAAACATCCCCTGTTGTTCTGAATATATGAAACAGGTGATTGCTTTTGAAAGAGCAGTACCAAACTGAGCTTCTAGTCTGACATTTCCTTGTTTTAATAAGGTTAAATAGTGTGCACTTTCTCCAAATTCTGGTTCTAATTCGAAACAGTACAATGCATATCCTTTAGCAAAGTCTTCTCGGGTGATTTGATTACCAGAATCTCGAGATTCTTTTTCTGTTATTTGGAATAATTTTGTATACGCCGGTATGATCGTTTGACCAGTGGTAGCGTCAAAATTGATCTGTAAAATGTTACCTGAAACGGGTATGTTATTCACGTATAATCCAATGTTTTTCAGGTTAAAATGCTCAAAGTTGAAGGGGTTTGTGATGTAACTACCTGCAGCAGCTTCGGCATCAACAAATCCAATTACAACTCGAGCTGGACATGACCCAAGAAATAAATCTGGAAAGTTAATATTCAAAGTACCACTTGGAATGTTCATAGGTATGATCTGAGATTTTGTGAAGGGGTATCTTGCATTGGTTGATTGTAATTTTTGAGCGTGAGCCACTATCACTGCTGGGTTTATCTGTAATTTACAAACTTTCAGAACGATATCTTCAATGACCACTTCAAAATTTGGATTTTCTTCTGCTGTTACGAGACAAAAATCAGGTCTTGATCTGTACAATTTTACACTGATAGGTACTTGATTAACTATAAAGCGATCAATACTACATAGGTCGTTAAGTAAGGGACCTTCCATGTCACATGTTTTTGATCCTGCAAATAGCTTAAAGCGCTCATACAAAGCCTGATTTCCAGAACCCTTTACATCATTGGCATCAACATATCCGGGTGTGTCTTTCTTCCAAAGTTGTGCACCCACTTGAGTTTTTTTAGCATCACTCCCATAAGACAACAATGTTTGTATCATTGCTTTATATGGATATTGGTTGGTGGCTGTCGAAATAAGTTTCCCCTGTAATGTAACGTCTACTTGTGCAAACATTGCATGTAAAAACAAATTCACTGGTCCAACATATTCCGTCTCTGTTAAAGAAGATCCATCTGCTTTCTTTATTTTAGCTTTTACATACAATTTTGTTCTCTTCAAATCAACATATTCTAACCCATTTTGTCCAGAAACGTTAAATTCTAAGGGTGTGTTTCCACTCAATTGTGAATTAGTTCGAACGTCTTGATAATACATACGTTCCACGGCCGTCTGATAAGGAGGGATAGAGAAAATGTCAACTCCGCTTGGTTGTGCCTCCTGCATTTCGTCGGTGGTAAACGAGGCCATTATTTTTTATTCAAAATATCTTTATATATGACTTTAGATTTTTGCGGAAGTCCTGACTTCGTTTGTTTTGCTGATCTGGGATTTTTTCTCGGTTTGTCCTTTTCCTTACTCAACTTCGTCTTACTTTGTCGAGGTTTTTTTATAGAATGAATATTTTTTTTCGATCCTTTTCTTTTCAAACCGTGTGTGTCTCCGACTTCTTCTTTGGCTTGTTCGAGAAATTGTTCGCTTGTTGACACTAATTTGACCTTGACATCTTTCGATAAATCAGTCTTGTTTGTGGACATTGTACCCACAGGAATCATAAATGATTTCGAAGTTCCAGTTAATGATCCACCAACTTGGTTATTGTAAGCTTGTTTTTTCAGATGTGCAGATGGGTTATATTTTTGTATCCCAATGGTATCATAAAATTGTATCCATTTTTTAGGATTAGGGATATACATTCTACTTAAATCCATGTTCACGAAAATGGA
Source organism: Mytilus edulis (assembly GCF_963676685.1). Taxonomy (NCBI): domain Eukaryota; kingdom Metazoa; phylum Mollusca; class Bivalvia; order Mytilida; family Mytilidae; genus Mytilus; species Mytilus edulis. Next base: position 45,487,504 of record NC_092354.1, read on the forward strand.
AATGACTTAAAATGAAGTGTGACTGTAGAAGGTCTGTCTATAAATGAAGATAAATCGTCATTGTCGTTTGTTATGATAATTTCTATGTTGTAGATCTCTTTTACTTTTACAGGCATGTAATGGGCCGTATCCATAATGATAGTCCAATCTCCAATAGCAGTAGGTGACAGTCGTCTCAGAACTCCTTTTTTTTTCCCCATCAACGATTGATTCCTCACATACATTTGAATGTAAGTATAACGAATCTTGTATTGATGATGTTGATGTAATATCAGCTTCTACGAGTCCAACCCTCCACGTTCCGTCAAGTACTAAAGGTGAACTTAAATGTGATCTAAACCTGTAAGGTTTGTTATTTGGAAAATAGTTCATGGACTTATCGCTACTTAAAATTACATACATGCTCATCTTTAGCTATCAGCCTTATCTGTGATGTCTTGTTCAGCTACCCATTGGTTATATTCCTTTGGCCACCCTTCAAATTTTACAAGCCATTCGGTGATACCGTTTCTCTTGCGTTTGCGTATTTTTTTTTCTATATACCATAAACTATCTTCATTTTTATGAACCTTCTGCATCTCATTTTCATAAAAGTTACCTCGAATGAAACCGGCCTCGCCGGCCGCGTCTAAAAATGATTTCAAACGATACATGGGAATTCCTTGCATGCGAAAGCGTTTACGTACTTTAAAAATTTCTCGAGTAAAGTGCTCATCGTATGACCTTTCAAATGTTGAATTCTTACTTGCAATTCTAACTAAATCATTTATTTTGAAGTGATAGGGGTTGACTCCCTTATTTGACGTCTTCGGTTTCAAATACATGTGTGCCCAAATATCCGCTTCGTTATTAGTGTTTACATCTTTCGGAGCAATATTATTCAAAGTTCGATGTGGTGTTGCATTATAGCTTGACGTTAAATCTTGTAATACATCAATATATCGATAAGTTCTGTTCTCTGTGAAATATCTATACATCTTTGTTTTTATAGTTTTGATGACACGTTCGCATACATTTGCCTTTGTATTTGAATTTTGTGTTGTGAAATGATATATGCCTTCGTTTTGTAAATATGACTTTGAAATGTTAGAGGTGAACTCCGTCCCATTATCCGTTTTTAATTTATTACACTTTCTTCCATTCTGGAATATTACTTGAAATCCTCTAACCACTTCTTTTGCTGTTTTATTTTTCAGAGGTTGGATCCAGAGGTACTTACTGAAGATATCTATAACAAACAATAGCTGAGAAAACTGATCGTTAGAGTCTTTTAAATTAGACATGTTAGCTAAATCAGCGACGAATTGGTCGTCAATACCAGATACTACCACTCGTGCTTTACGAAAAGACTTTCGAGCTGGTTTTTGTAGACTGTAACTGTCTTGATCCTGTAGCCATTTTCGAACACGATGTATACCTAGTTTTATTCCTTTGGATTTCAATATTCTGTACAACTTATCAGGACCGACATATGCACCACCTTGGGAAAACTGATAATATAATTTTTCGAGGACCTTGTATGGATCGTCCATTATCTGAAGAGACAACTGAAACACTTTACTAAAAGTGAAAAGAATAACACGAAACCAGTTATATATATTGAATTTTATTATATGATGAAACAAAAATTACACTATGTTGTTTATTGAGCAGTCCATAAAACAAACAAAATTGTCACATCAATTTGAACGTCACTTTACTAGTCATAAAAACGTTCCTCCAACGCTCTCATTCTTTCTGCCGTGACTTGTATTGCTTCCCGTGAAGGTGCTTCTTTTTCAAGAAATGAAAACAACCTGGTCTTCAATAATTCTGGTATATTTAAACGTTCAATTTCCTCCTTCCACTGAGCTGTAATGGTTTCTGTTTTCATTGAATTAAAGGCTTCATCAAAGTATAGATTTAAATGTTCTTCGTCTGTAAGTATGGTGTCTTTGACTAGGGTGATCTACTTCACATCCATAGCAGTGATTTTTTGCTAATTTCCTAGTATGTTTTATAATATTCTCAGCAAATTTAAACATATATAATGTATATGAGTGCCAGACTAGACGATTCTTTTCTTGTTGGTCCATCTTGGGTTTTTTTCCTTATGAACTACATTAGCTTCGAATTTCATGGAATATATATTTGATGGTTGAATAGTTAACATTATTCACATACTCGGTATGTTTCTATAAATCATTCACATATTTTAAATTCATGGAACATATAGTTTTCTAGCTGAAAAAATGCATGCGTGAAGAATTTGTTTAATTTCTCTTTTTGGCATTTTTCAATATTGTCGGTAGAATTCGTTTAATGTAGCGTAGTTGATCAATGTTCAGTTGAACCGCATTATTTGTTGGCTTCCCTCTGATAAATTCTCTAATATCTACCTCATCATATCGTTCGCAAATACTAAGAATATAATTGTGAGGAAGATTGATCTGTTTTACAAATTTACAAATATTTGGTCCACAAGTCTTTATTTGTATGCAGTCAGATGAATTATGACTTGGAAGGTGAACAGATGAATAAATATTAGTTGTAAGGACGAGTGTTGCTAACATCATACATAATAATATCACAACTCCTGACCATTTTAATGTAGGTATATGAACATTGTAGTTTTCATACAGAGATTCCAGACTAGCGGCTATACTCGATCGGTTCATTGAATGTCTTTCTGTGTCAAAAATAAAGCTGTCTGTCTGATCATTAGAATTCTTTCTGGACATCTTAACCCAACCAGATCCTGAACGAAACTAAAGGAAAAAGGCAGGTTATAAAGGTTATATCATTATCCTTGAACCCTGATTTAATGTATAATAAACGAACTGAGAATATCATATTTCCATTTTTCTACAAATCTTTCCTTTCGATAATAACTGTTTTTCAGTTTCAAAAGCAAAACACGATTAATGTATCTGCTAAAGAAAAAAATATATAGATCTGTAAGGCGATCTGTAAATGTTAAAAAGTCATGAATCTGCTTTTCATTCATTTTTTCTTTCTTTTAATAATAGTTTTTGTTTTATTAAAAGAGGTATACCAATGATATAATCAACAATACACCAGTACACACATTCCACACATTCCTATGGTTAAGGTTACAACATTCTTGATGACATCATTCTGACAATTGCTGGAATGTCACTTATTTGAACTTTGATTGACCTCTTACTGTTTTACAACGTGTACCACAATTGCTGGAATGTCTGGAATGTGTTCCAGAACGTGTAGTAGTATACTACTACACACCACTATCATTTCTTGAATATAAATTAAACCCCGGGAGAGATTTGCTTTTAGATTGGAAAGTTTGGTTGCACGTTACTATCAACTTGAATATATGCCAAACCTTTGAATATATTTTCAATGATGTTGTGAATTTTGTTGTCACATTACTTACAGTTCTTGAAGCGTTGTCAAGTCTTGGAATATATTTTCATTTAGGTTTCAAAATTGGTTGTCACACTACTAGCATTTCTTTAATATATATCAAACCTCGGAAGAGATTTGCTTTTAGGTTGGAAAGTTAGGTTTCACGTTACTATGAACTTGAGTATATGTCAAACGTTTGATTAGATTTTCATTTATGTTGAAAAGTTGGTTGTTGAGTTACTTACAATTCTTGAAGCGTTGCCAAACCTTCGAATAGATTTGCATTTAGGTTGATAAATTGGTTGTCACACTACTTAAATTGAGAATAAAAATGGGGAATGTGTCAAAGAGACAACAACCCGACCAAATAAAAAACAACAGCAGAGGGTCACCAACAGGTCTTCAATGCAGCGAGAAATCCCCGCACCCGGAGGCGTCCCTCAGCCGGCCCCCAAACAAATATACACTAGTCCAGTGACAATGAACGCCATACTAATTTCCAAATTGTACACAAGAAACCAAAATTAAAATAATACAAGACTAACAAAGGCCAGAGGCTCCTGACTTTGGACAGGCGCAAAAATGCGGCGGGGTTAAACATGTTTGTGAGATCTCAACCCTCCGCCTATACCTTTAACCAATGTAGAAAAGTAAACGCATTACAATACGCACATTAAAATTCAGTTCAAGAAAAATCCGAGTCTGATGTCAGAAGATGTAACCAAAGAAACTAAACAAAATGACAATAATACATAAATAACAACAGACTACTAGCAGTTAACTGACATGCCAGCTCCAGACTTCAATTAAACTGACTGAAAGATTATGATTTCATCATATGAACATGAGGCATAATCCTTCCCGTTAGGGTTTTAGTATCATACCATCATAACATATATTATATATATGTATATAACATTCTTGAAGATAAGTAAACCTCGGAAGAGATTTGCATTTGTGTTGGAAAGTTGGTTTTCGCATTACTCACAACGTTGAGTATATGTTAAATCTTTGAAGAGATTTGCGTATATGTTGCAAAGTCGATTGTTGAGTTACTTGCAATTCTTAAAGCGTTGCCAAACCGTTGAAGACATTTGCGTTTAGGATGGAAATATGGAGAAGATTTTACAATCGTACAAGGAGTTTGTGCTTTCTATACTCTAAAAAAATAAAAAAATATTTACACAAACCATAAATTGTTACAACAGCTGGTTAACAAATATTAATTTATATCTCAGATCCCATTTTACTGTATAGGGATGGATCTTATCACATACATTTTATTTTATATTTGCAGATTAATGTCGTTATTCATCGTCATTGTGAAGTAAATCAACCAGGACCAAGTAAAGGAAACAAAACTGTCAGTCTGTTTTACATCAGAAAGAATTTAATATGTGATATATGTTGCTACTTCTTGAAACTAAAAATTCTTATATTAACTTTTTTGGACCAAGTACAGAAACTAGAATGGTATGGATTTGTGTATTCACTCATAATATCACATACTGTTGTTTAATAAGTACTGTTTTGATAATTTGTTTTTATCAAAGATCTGATTGATTGATTGATTGTTGGTTGCTTAACGTCAAGTGGCCAATATTTCATGCATGTTCAGGACAAGAACAAGTTATACAATCATTATCAAGAATACTGTTTCATGTTTCTAGTAAAGCTACATTGAAAAAAATCCAATTTTTATCATTTAGTTCATATTCCTTCGTTCAAAACCAGTCAGAGAGGTCTTCTTATCCAAAAAATAAAAATAAACATTGTATTACCAGAATGTATGTATATAACTTGTTCTATTTTTAAACTTGATTTGAATATGTATTTCAGTATGAAACGCATAAATAATTGTATTTGTATGTTAGTCCGTTTATTTTACATTTATTTCAAACCATTTGGGAACCACTTCTGATTCAGTTCTACAAAGTTGGAACGTGAGCTTTCCGTGACACCGCTAAGGTAGATCGACAGGATACACAAGATTCACTGGACCTCCCACGAAATCCTTTATTTTACATTTATTTCAAACCATTTGGGAACCACTTCTGATTCAGTTCTACAAAGTTGGAACGTGAGCTTTCCGTGACACCGCTAAGGTAGATCGACAGGATACACAAGATTCACTGGACCTCCCACGAAATCCTTCAACTGTTAGTTTGTATTGGGTAGAAGCATTTCCAACAGAGAATGTGGAATAATTTACATATCCTTTGCTTCCTTAGAAATTAGAAACGTCTATCCTTAGATTATGTCGGCTTTCCGTAGGCTGTGAGAACTTAAGTATTTTACATATCGGTTTTTCTTAAGCGGTACTTACAATTCTCTTAGCTCTGTTAATCCTTGAAATATATTTGCATTTAGGTTTTAAAGTTGGTTGTCACACTACTAACACTTCTTGAAGATATGTCAAACCTCGGAATACATTTGCATTTAGGTTGTGAAGTTTGTCTTCACGTTACTTACAGTTCTTGAAGCGTTGTCAAGCCTTGGAATATATTTGCATTTAGGTTGTGTAGTTTGTTGTCACGTTTCTTAGTTCTTGAAGCGTTGTCAAGCCTTGGAATATATTTGCATTTAGGTTGTGAAGTTTGTTGTCAAGCCTTCGAATATATTTGCATTTAGGTTGTGAAGTTTGTTGTCACGTTACTTAGTTCTTAAAGCGTTGTCAAGCTTTGGAATATATTTGCATTTGGGTTTCAAAATTGGTTGTCACACCACTATCATTTCTTGAATATATATTAAACCTCGGAAGAAATTTGCATTTATGTTGGAAAGTTGGTTTTCACATTACTTACAACGTGAGTGAATGTTGAATCTTTGAATATATTTCCATATATATATTGCAAAGGTGGTTGTTGAGTTACTTACAATTCTTAAAGCGCTATCAAACCGTTGAAGACATTTGCGTTTATGTTGGTAAGTTGGTTGTTTTGTTACTTACATTAATTTTGTTGAAGCGTTGTCAAGCCTTTGAAAATATTTGCATCTAGGTTGAAAAATTGGTTTTCATGTTATTTGCATTTAGGTTGGATAGTATGTATTCACGTTACTTACAAGTTTGAAGATGCAGTTAAACTTGAAATTGCCCAAACGAAGTTCCTTTAGCCTAATGTTCTTGTTTGAGAAGCAAAATGTGTTCTTTAACGTATAGCAATGAAGAACAACACAAGTGTTAGGGTGAGGGTTGGTTTGTAAAGGTAACCACATACCCTCTTTTGTGACAGCAAATCGTAAAATAATGAATATCAATTACAAAATTATATTTGATTAACAACAAAATGTTCACATATGGTATTTTCTCTAATTGTTCATATATATTTACAACAAAATTTTCCACATATGTTTTTTCTTTAAATGTCGGTATATAATTCGCATTCCAAATCCGATTCCGAGTCCGTTATTTCAATAACCTTCGAATTTTTGTGGTATGGTATTTTCTCTAAATGTTTATATATTTTACAACAAAATTGTTCACATAAGTTTTTTCTTTAAGTCTATACATGTATATAATTCTCATTCGAAATCCGATTCGGAGGAGTCCGTTATTTCAATAACCTTCGGTCTTTTGTGGTGAAGGTTTGCTTCTGAAATAAATAATAAAAAAAAGAAGAAATATTTTAGAAATTTTAAAACTTAAGAAGTTATCTCCATACATATGTAGGACATTTAAATTTATACTTGCTATTCTTACTTTTAAATCAATCAAATAGTAAATAAAAATAAAATCATGTTTGAAATTGGGTTTAAAAAAGAGATGAATAGTATATTTTGAATCGGGTCACAATCATGGATGATATTGAAAACAATCTAAACGATCTTGAAAGATCAGTGAATAGTAGAACTCTTCTTTTAGTGAAAATTATAGGTATATCTCTGATCCTATATTTCACTGGAGTTTCTATTGCGGCGGTTATAGAAATGGTTGGTGATCGTTCAAATTCAACATCAATATTTATATATATATATATCAATAATTTCAGCTTCAACGACCTAAACTGACCTTAGTTCCATGCACAGAAAAGTTAAAGTTTGCGATTGTGGGAGATGTATTTGTAAGAGTGTGTGCCAACAAAAATACGATAGTTGACATTAGACAGTACAGAAACCAAACACCATCATCAACGGGGATATTTTATCTACAACTCAGTATGATATGTTTAACAATAAAAGTACTATAAAAAGTTTCCAACCTAATGGTATTATCACAAGTATTGCATCAGTGTTTTTTTTTTTTATCAACTCAAATAATGGATAACAAACATTATTTAATAAAACTATATTTGTATTATTTAGATTTGAATAAAATCTTTCTAGAGACTTGTTTTTTGTAGGGAGGTCAGAATAACTATCATATCATCTGAGTACTAAATAAACTACTAATTAATACCATTTAACATCAGTATATAACATATTTACATTCAACAATGTACTAATTAGAACATTATAGTTTACATGAAAAGGAATGTTTAAGACTAAAATTTTAATCCTATATAAAAAAATATATTAAACGTATTTATCTAATTTAAACATTATTTAAAAAAATAATATAAAGGTTAAATATAGATTATTTTGTTTAAAACAGGTGGGTAATTTATAACCTCTTACATATGGGTTACTTAATAAGTAATAGTATAGCTCTTAATTAACATTTTGGAAGTAGGTAAAAAGGGGGGGGGGGGGTAATAATTACCTCCTAATATATGAGTAAGTTCAATAAAATTGAGAATGGAAATGGGGAATGTGCCAAAGAGACAACAACCCGACCATAGAAAAAAACAATAGCAGAAGGTCACCAACAGGTCTTCAATGTAGCGAGAAATTCCCGCACCCGGAGGCGTAGATAAGTTTCTAACTGTACAGTAAATAATCAATAGACTTCTTTAACAAGATAATTAATATATTATCATACCATGTCACACTTTATATTACCTGTGTTTGTATATGACATTATTAAGGTAAACAGTATTTACTTGAAGAGATAATTAAATGTGTAATAGATATGACAAATCAACTTCTGGATGTTGTGGAGTTGCCTTTAACATGTGTAATATAAAATTCAAGAAGTTTCAAAAGGATAATAAAAATGACACTAATAAAGCTGCCTGTCTCATATGCCTCTTCTAAGTAATAAATGATAAAATCTTTTTACTAGTTTTTAAAATATATATAGCAAAAATTTCATTTTATGACAAAACATAATAAAGTAAACATGGAAAATCACTATGAAATTAATGAATACTTAATTCTAGATCCTGAATATCAGGATATGCTAAATTAAGTCTATTGGTCTGATGATGATGAGGATGTGGATGTATATGCATATCAGGATATGCTTTATCAAATATACCACTTAGATGATGAGGATTTAGATGCAGTATTATATATGATGATGAATATGGAAGAAGATGATGATGAGGGATTTTATGAAATGCTTGAAAGTGAAGATTGAGGAGGAGGAGGGAGGTGATCAGGAACATGTATAATAAAGGTATAGTGAAATAATAATTTTAATAATACATAAGGCGGTCTGGCTGGTTTCTAGCTCTAAGTGGTAGATTTCGAACTCTTGGTTGATGTTGTCTTCTTCTTCTTCTTTGTCTTTGGATAATGTTGATGGGATGATGTCGGAGCGGCTGATTTGGGAATATGAGTTCATAAAATCTTTGAATATTATTCGCAAGTTGCGGTCTGAATGCATATAATCCACAGAGAATAATTTCTGCAAAATAATTTTTTTTTTTTTTTTCACGTTGTCTATCTTTTCTAAATTGGACAGTTCTATGCTGGAATTAGACGAATTAATAAAGTTTGATATTTCAACTTGCTCTAGTGGAGAATATGTTCTAGTTGATTTTTTTTGTAAATATTTCCTTACAAAGTGTATGGCGAAAAGAGTTCCAACGAATATAGCTAGGGAAGCTGCAATGCAAAAAAAAAAATGACAATTTTAAAATCTGTCTTTTCTTTAAAATTTTTACCATACAATTTTCATATTTCAAGCATTTAATTTCAACATACAAAAAAAAATGTAACTGAGAAGTCTAGGTTTTCTAATGGTAAACTTAAGGTAGTTCACCTTGCATAGTTAAAAATAAATAAATTCAACCTTTAGCTGAAAGTGGTAAGGTTTACCAGTTGTCTGTCCAAATTGGTTGAAGTATTGTTGTACATGGTGTTAACTTCCATTCATGCTATCAATTCATTAAAATACAACTGAGTTTACTCTTAATAAAATTATTGTATTCTCTTTTTTTTCTCTCTCTCTCTCTCTCTCTCTCTCTTTTTGATTGCTAATTTATATAATCAACCACTAAGATATACAATTGTCTACTAAAATGATAGAGTTTGTGGTTAAATTGTTCACCAAAAGTTTAATCCTACTTAGGCAATATAATAGTGTTTGATCCAGAAATATTTATAAGAATTCCAAATCTCCCGCATATATATGTTACTAATGTAAGACCATACTTAAAACTGCAACTATTATAAACATGAAATGGTCATTTTATAACAGGAATAGATATGGGATCATAAGCAGTCTTTTAAGATAGCCCTGATTGTGTATGACACAGACTTGTATACTGGTAGTATTTTCCGTTTTTATCATTCTTTATACCACTTTTTTCAATGGAATGTCAATTATCATAGTTGGAAACAGTGGATTTTATAAGTTGGAGCTACTCACTATTTGCCATTACATATGGCAATGGTGGCCACTTCAATTACAGTATTAAAATTTAAGGATACCTGTATGACGGACTCCGAGAATATCATAATGTAGAAAGTGGGCTAAAAAAACCAACTGAGACAACAGCCAATGCCAGGATATAGACAGAGCCATGCACTTTACATTTTACATTTCATTTCATACATGTATTAAACATATTAAAAATATTTATGTTCTTTTAAAACTCACCACAAACAATAAAAAGAACACTTTGTAAGGATAAAGTTGATGTTGGTATGCTGGTAGTTGGTCTTTCTGTCTGTAATTTAAAAAAAAATAATTTTACCATTTTGTTTCAATAACATTTTATATATATTTGTTTTAAAAAGAAATTATTTTATTTGTAGGATATACTCATACCTGATGGGGTGAAAATGCAGGTTCTGATGTGGCAGAAGTGGTACTGGAGGCTGTGGATTTAATGGATGACTGAAAAAGAAGGAATAAAAAACTAAAAGAACTTTTCTTTTAAATTGTGATGCAATGTAAATTGAGTGAGATATGACTGATAAAATCAAACAAATAGTTGTGGTTTAATTTTACATTTGAAATACTTTGATTAAATATCTATAAAAAAATGAAGTATGTTAACTTAATGTTGTTTTGATTGTATTGTTGGTGGTAACTTGTTTCATTATAACCTTTGAGATAACCCTTTGCAGTTCTTGGTTTTTATTCTTTGACCAGTGATTAATTGATCAATTGGTTATCATGGAAATTAAAGGGGAGCGTTTCAAAACATAAATTGATTACAAATAAACTCCAAAACATGCACTCAAATAAAGTCCAATCTACAACTTACTTGACAAGGGATGCCTGCTTTTGATATAATAACTTTTGGGTTGTCGCAAGACATATCCTCACATCGTGCAGATCCTGATTCTATAGTAATTCGGCGTAAGTGTTCAGCATTCTCGATAAAAAGTGTTGATGGATAGAAAAACCATTCGAAACGTATCTCTCGGTCGTTATTCAGTTCTTGAAGGGAGATGTACTGCCCTTCACCACTGTAAAAGCACCTCATTACACCATCCTGACTCTCACAAATATTTGTGATGGAAATATGATAGTAAAAAAAAAAACACAAACAAAAGAGTTGGTTTTTTTTTCTTTTTTTATTGTTAACTTGTTCTCATCCTGAATATGTATGAAATATTTACTACTGGACGTTAAGCAACCAACAATCAATCTATCAATCTCCCTTCCTCCCTTTTTTTGGAGTCGTTTTTACTCAGTTTTTACTCATTTTGGATCAGTTTGTACATTATATAACTTGGATGATTTGTTTATTTTTAGTCTATGTTAACAAACTTTGTTTACTTAAGAGTTGATAAGAGCCACTATGTAAATAGACTTAGGCCTACAGTAAATAGTCCTTGTTTGTATAGACCCCTTTTATGGTCCATATGTAAACATGATCCAGAAAATGTTTTCGAACCACACAAAACACACTACTTCTACTACTTTACTATTTACTACATGACAATGGCAGGAGGGACTACAATGTTTTGATGACTTGTACAAATGTAAACCCAATAAACTAGGATGAGACGACAGTCGACAAAACACAACCAAGTGAGTTAAAAATCCTAGAAGATGAGTCCGTAGAAAAACAAAACAAATAGAATGAATGGTACATTCATTGTAATAGGGTCTGAAAAGCAGCAAGAGATGAGAGCTTAAGTGAGACTAGCAGTTCAAAGCCAGAGGTGACAGTAGCTTTATTATTAGCGGAACAAAAATAGATTTAAAGAAATTATAGTTGAAAATATTTCTGTCGGTTTTTTCCATTTTTTTCACGTGATATATTTAGTTTTAAATATTCAGATTTTAATATTTTTGTCAAAGGGTCAAAGTAAACGGGCCAAATTAATTTTAGTTAAAGTGTTAGGTACCACCTTAAACCATGTAAACAGGTCCGTTCGAGGTATGAAAACTAATTGTAAACAAATATCACATTTATATACGATTCACTATTTTGAATAAAAAGAGGTTGTTAGTTCTATAAATTGAGGGCAAACAAAATTTTGAAGTCATTGTTTTCCAATATAACTGCTGTCATTTTTACAATACATCCTTGCCTAAAAAAATATAACAGGACTACTGCAGTGTGCGGATAAATGTATATAGATTTACATGATGAAGAGCAAATATGGTCAGTTTAAGTTTAATTTAAAAACATATTTATTTATAATAGTGGATTGGGCAAGTTATTAAATTTGGTTAATGAGGTCAGATAATTTGGTTATGTGAAACGAGCCATCCTGACTCCCGAATGACAAATGTAAAACAATTCAGCGCTTGTACATGAAATCAAGAGCGTGTTGTTTACAATTATTTTGTACTAACAATGGCAACGTTATTTTCCATGTACCCTGTTCGACGTGGCTTATCAGGTATGGGATGATACAGTTTTGTACTTAGAATTATTCCTTTGATGAAACTCGCGAGACTTATTTCAAATTCAGTCAGAGGATTTAACAAGGGTGTCTTTGATTGTCGAACGTCTTTGGACGAAAGGGAAATATGCTAAAATACAATCTCCATTTACAGTCATTAATAACATAGACGACAAAGTTATTTTTGGTTACCTGTATGTGACGTAGCCTAGTTAGTTACCTGGCACCCACCGTTTGTTGACAGGTTGACAAGTTAGCTTAACGAAGTAGGGTCTTATAACAGCGTGAAACAAACTGATTTCAGTCATGTAGGGGCTCTTCATTTATCTTGTCAGTACATTGCTAACGATTATAATTGAAGACACATGCAGTTCTAGCAGTTGTATCCTATTTAAGTGGTTGTAACGATCACCCTTCGGAGAGCCTCTCGAAGTAAATATGACCTGTATCACGAGATTGATCGGACAAGGCGAATTGAATTTCTTTCAATATTATTTATAGACGACGTTAATTTAATGTAGGTTCTATGAGAAATTAGAATTCTGTTTTTATCTACCTGAAAGAGTAGTCAAGAATAATAATTAAAGAAGAACTTTAAACGACAAAATTGTTTTCATATACCTGTATGTATTAACGATTGTTTCTGAATTACAGATAAATTTACATTATAATCCTGAAAAACTTCTTCCGCGAAGTTATACAGTCTTTACGCGAAGTTGGGAACATTTTCACCAAGTTTTTGTTTAGGTCGAAAGGGAATCGTGATGAAATACGATCTCCATTTACAGTCATGAATACTTCAACCGACAAAACTATTTTTGGTTACCTGTGTGTGACGTAGCCTTGCTAGTTACCTGGCAACCACCTTATGATGACACGTAAACATGTCAGCAGCACGAAGTAGGATTTATGAAAAAGAAAATCATACTTAAAACCAACAAAGCCACGTAGAGGCTCTTCATTTATCTAACGGTTACAATGGTTTTAATAACCTAGATAAGAAATCAAGTCCAAACTCATTTCTTCCTTGATGTGTTTGCTAATAGTTATGTACTAAAGGTGTTGTTTATTTTTTAAACGATCTTTAAAAGTCGCAATTAAAAAATCAAAATGATGTTTAATCTGAAACAGTGTCATACCAAATTTTGGCAGGATTTTTAAGTATTATCACGTTTACATTTCTCAATTTTCAAAATATAGCTCTTGTTCCTATTGTTGGTCCTGATCCAGCGTTTGTAGTTGTTGGTAATGATGTTGAGATTGCCGATGAAATGGTAGATGTGCTGTTGAAGTGGCACTGGTAACTGCAGATGGTGTCGATGTCTGCAAAGAAGGATATAATGAAGAAAAATGTTGAGTTTGAAGTTGAGTTGTTGGCGGTGGTGGTCTAGTATTAAAAGAATATGGAATAGTTGGTCTGCGGATAATGGATGGCCTCAAAGGTGTGACGTTGTTGCTGTCGCTTTGATGAATTGGTGATTACTGTAAAAAGGGTTGGTCGTCATATGGAATTGTTGTATTGTTGTCACAATCTTCAACTGGATACGATGATGGATTGTCGGTTCTGAAAGAGACAACGTTGTCGGTTTTATCAAAAATATCTAGGTTATCAATCGCTGAATCAAGTTTCGCCTGGATTTGTTGATGTTGGTTGTAATTTGATGGCGTTTTTCCGTTGTTATACATAGTCCTCTACCATTATATTGTGTTGATATATTTTGTGTGATATTATGGTATGTTGTCCCCGACAATTGTAATGCCTTTTGGTGCAATCTAGGGGGAGGCTGACGGTAGGAGGCCGGAATCAACAACGGAAAAGAAAACCAAACTAGAAAAATCAAGAAATACGCTATTATTAATACTTAAAATATATATATATATATATAATAATATAAAATAACATTGATGTTATGAAGGTACTAATTTGTGCCCTATAGATTATCATAATTAAATTGTTGACTTAAGTTGACCATTGTCAGAAGTTTGTGACTTGTTTGTTAATCTTTTACTTTCAAACAAACGTTCAATTAATATTTGTTTTATCAGAAAGTTAGTTTGACCACGTAAAGTTTACTTAAACTAAAAACTGGACATGGAAGTTTGGCCTTTAAAGTATATATCAGTTAAACACTAATTTATTATAAAATATTTTTCACATTACATTTTATATGTATTAGTGAACTATATGAACTCAAATAAAGTGCATTTTTCTATTACAATACAATTCTACAACACTTTATGAAAAACATAATTTTATAACTTATTTAGACAGTCTTTTAAAAAAGTTTTTCTTAAAATTTTAAGACATGAAATGCAATACGATTTGTGAAATGAAAATGAACATTTTGTTTCATAGCTGAACATTTCAAGTTAAACAAGTACAAGTTTCATGAAAATATATGTTTAGTAGTATATATTGTGTGGCAGCAGCAAATATTTTTGCCACGTTGACAAAAATTTTGCCCCCGTCAGCAAAAATTGCATAATATATTTGTTGGATAATATCAAAATATTGATTTTTAATTTGTAAAATATAAAAGAATGTTTTTATTTTTTTTTTCACTGCATTAAACAATTTTAATGCATTACCAATCAATTTAACATTGTTGATATGCTGGATATGGAAGTAGTAAAAGTAAATTGAACATTTAAAAAAAATTTTCATTTCATTAAACAATTTAACGCATTACCAATCATTTAAATTGTTGATATGCTGGATATGGAAGTAGTAAAAGGAACATTTAAAACAATTTGAGAGCTTTAATTTGATAAAAGTTTAATTGGTAAATATAATAATTTATTATTATTATTAATAAAACATGGATGAGATAGAATCATGTGAAAATATAGCCAGACTTGATAACATATTCGATATAATATATGCAAAGTCAGTTTTTGACATTCTGAAGAAGGAAAATCAAGTGGAACACATAAGTGGAGGAAATGCATGGGATTTTTTTTATCAAGTAGAAACAGATAAAGTGTACACCGATTTTGTTAATTTAGTCAGACAATCAAATATTCCAGATAATGTGAGAGTCTACTATCAACTTACATTTTTACAATCAACAGATTGGAAAAATACTATATTGAAAACACCGCACAGAGCATCTCGCATAATAGATAAAGTTGAAAAAATGATAGATTTGGAACCTATTTTTAACAATGGAAAATGATGATTTAGATGAAAAACTTAGGAATGTATATTACAATACAGCAAATGGGGGAGCATACCTAAGTGCTGAAAAAATTTATCAAACGTTGAAGACATCAAGAGATGGAAATGTACCAAGCGTATACAAGATCAGGAAATGGATGGAAAAAATAGACGACTACAATTTACAAAAACCTGTAAAACGTAGAATTAAAAGAGTGAAAATAATTGTATCGGAACCGTATGAGCAATACGATGCTGACCTTATGGATGTATCCAACATACAGAAATATAACAATAAGACACGTTTCCTGTTGGTTGTTATCGATATTTTCACACGGTTTTTATGGATTTATCCATTAAAAAACAAGTTTGGGAAGACAGTAGCTGATGCATTTGAAAAAATCTTCAAACATGGTAAAATCCCTTTGAAGGTTTCCACAGATGCGGGAACTGAATTCAAAAACAAAGATTTGAAACGTGTGTTTAAAAAATATGACATTTACCATCATGTCTATTTAAATTCCGACAGTAGTAAAGCGTCAATAGCAGAGAGGGTCAATTTGACATTTCGGAGGATGATGTTCCGATATTTTACAAAGCATAGAACTTATAGCTATCTCAATGTTCTACAAAATTTGGTAGCAAGTTATAATGCAACGCCACATAGAAGTTTAAATAATACAGCTCCAAAAGATGTGAATGAGAAAAACAAATATGATTTGTGGGCATATATGTATATTAAAACTCCACCCAAAGAAAAACGAATCAGAGAAAAGAAAGAAACATTAAAAGTACAACGTAAAAGAGGGAAACAGTTTCATTTTAAAATCAATGACATGGTAAGACTGAGCCATTTGAAGAAACCGTTTCAAAGAGCTTATCAGCAACAGTGGACCTCCGAAATATTTAAAATATATAGACGATTTCTAATACATGGGAAAATCTTTTATAAAGTACAAGATTTTTTGGACAAGGAAGTTGTAGGCAATTTCAATTATACAGAGTTGCAGCGTGTGAAAAAGGAGGCTGACGCATTGTGGTTTGTTGAGAAAGTGCTTAAATGGCGAAGGCGGAATGGTCAACGTGAGGGTTATGTAAAATTCCAGGATTGGGATAAACGTTTTTGTCAGTGGATTCCTGAGAGAGATATTGTTGACTTTTAAAATGAGCTTTTACATGGTCATTAACAGTAACAAAAATTTAGACATTTACCCACATAACAGACCACACAAATTCCGTACATATCTTCAGACGCCAATAGTGATGAAATCAAAATGGAAAGTCGCATTAGTTGATATTAAATTATCATCAAATAATGATCTATATATATATGCAAACATATGCGGTGATGTAATAGTCGATGGTAACAAACAACCCTTATTGAAGCGAATATGTTGCTGCTCTCAAACTGAATACTACCACTTTGATCAACTTGCATACATTCCAGTGGTGAAAAGTGAAATAAGAGACATTGAATTCTTTATTACTGACATGCAAGGGAGTCATGCATCATTTTTAAAAAATCCAGTGTCGATTACACTGCACTTCAGGTCGTATCCATACTTTGCATGATAATCATGGAATTGAACAATTCTCAATATGTGCTAGACCCTAGGACATGGATAATGTACTATGAAAATCTAGCGAATGACAAACATCACAATTCATATCTTAATAATTCATACAGAAGAACTATCCAGAGTGGTGGTTCCCTCACTAATTCAGCAGCTAGCTTCATGGAACCAATCACATTACCACAAAGTAAACCACATGCGCAATCACCCATTAAACTTGTAACACATGCACAGCAGCAGGTGGAAAATGCTAAGTCGGAAATTAGTCGAGCTGTGAAAAAGATAAAACGCAAACGTGGGAAGTTACAAAACAGTAATAGAAAAAGCCATAGAGGGGAGCAGAAGAAAACGAAAAAGACAAAGAAAGGAGGAAGGAAAAATAAAACAAACAGTAAGAAAGGAAGTGTACAGAGTGTGAAAAAAAGATTAAAGAATCAGCTAATTGAAAAGGATATTTTCCAGTAAAATTCAAAATGGCTAAAATAAATCCTGAAACATTTCATGAGCTGCAACCAAGTCAGTTGTCTTTATTCAATCTACCAGGTCATCAAACTGCAGTCACAAGAATCACATATGAACATATTCGACCAGCTGCAACTTTTACAAAGACATCGCCAATAGAGTTTCACATATCTGGTGGAACAGAGTATCTAGACTTAAGTAAATCAACAATGCATGTACGTCTAAGACTTAAAAGAGGAGATGGAACCATAGCAGATAGCAGTGACGTTAATTGCGGGCCTGTGAACTATGTTTTGCATGCATTATTTAATCAAATAGATGTTTTAATTCAAAATAAAATTGTCACATCTTCAACAGGATTTTACCCTTACAAAGCTTATATGCAAACTTTATTGAAATATGGGAAAGAAGCTAAAGAATCGCAGCTCTCAAGTCAATTATGGATAGACGATCATCAAGGAACATTGGATGATGCAGATTGTAACACAGGATCAAATCTTGGGCTCTACAGAAGAACAGCATACATAAAAAATGGTAAAACTGTTGATCTTGAAGGAAACATTTTCCATCCCCTGTTTTCAATGAATCGTTACATATTAAATCAAGTAGGAGTTACTGTGAAATTCTACAGATCGAGACCAGAATTTTATCTAATGTCGGTTGATGAAGATGCTGATTATTACCTTGAGATTGAAGATATGTATCTATCAATAGCAAAGATCCACGTTCACCCCGGCATTGTATATGGCCACGATTCTATACTCAGGACAGTAAACGCTAAATATCCCATTGTGCAAAATGATGTTCGCACAATTTCACTTCCAGCTGGTCAAATAAGTTTTAACTTCAACAACATATTCCAGAATAATAGACCCAATAAGGTATTGATAGCCTTTACGGGGAGTCAAAACATAGCAGGTGACTACTCACTATGTCCGTGGACATTCAAACATTGCCACCTAAGTGAAATAAATCTTAAAGTTGAGGGAGTGCCAGTTTCCGGGAATCCTGTCAGAGTAAAATTTGACTCGTCAAGTGGAGAATCATCCATTGTTGCATTTCGCAATCTATTTGAGGTTGCTGGGAAAACTCTGCAAGACTGTGGTAATGGATTAAACAGAGACAGTTTTTCTGAAGGATATGCCTTGTATGCCTTTCAACTGGAACCAATTTTTGAAGGTTTAGATTATTTAACATTGAAAAGGAATGAACGTGTCAATTTGGAATGCACATTTGATTCTCCCCTCACTGAACCAACAACTATAATCATTTATAGTGAATTTAGTGGATATTTTGAAATAACTCAAACTCGAGACATCATAATTCAAGAATGAACACTATGCAATTGGAGTGTATGATTAATTGTGATGAACTAATGAAGGATAAAATTGTTGGTATATTTGCAGCAGATCAGATACCTAAGATAGTGAGAAATCGACCCATGGGATTTATTTGTAACACTGAAAATCATTTTGAGAATGGTGCACACTGGATCGCCTTTTTCATAAATGAGGAACGAAGAGGGATATTTTTCGACAGCTTCGCACACTCTCCCGATTATTATTCACGTCACTTCTTAAAATTCTTTGAACACAATGCGATATCTCTGGAAATAAATCAAAAACGATTACAGAGTGAGAATTCATCAGTATGCGGTCAATATTGCATTTTCATCTTATCACTCTTATGTAGAGAGTATGATCTAACTAACATTCACGATTTTTTCAGTGATAATCATCAAGCAAACGACATCTTTGTTTTCAATGTGATTGGTAAAACCTATTCACACTGCATATGAAAAAGTGTTTAAAATGATGAGACACATGGTAACAATCATCATTCGAGCAAGAGGTGATCATCATGAGTTTGGTGAAATTTCAAACACCCATGACTTCAATATGTGTCGGTCCAACGGGTTCAGGAAAAACTACATACATTAAAAGATTATTAGAGAACGCTCAGGAAATGTTTACAATACCACCTCAGAAGATATACTACTGTTACAGCATATGGCAAGATGTCTTCGATGAATTGAAAAAAACTGTCTCCAACATTTCATTTCAACTGGAACTGCCTGATGAAAGTGATTTTCTTGTTGATAAGGATATACACACATTATGGATCATTGATGATAAAATGGATGAAGTAGTGGACTGTAAACTGATGCAGAAGATTTATTGCGTTTTAAGTCATCACACCTTAACATCAATTATTTTTATACTACAAAATTTATATCAGAAGGGGAAGGTTATGCGATCAATCAGTTTGAATTCTCACGTCTTTTTTCTTTTCAAAAATGGTAGAGATTCACTGCAAATACAATCTTTAGCTCGACAAATGTTTCCAGGTCAAGTTCGCTTTTTCATGGACGTTTACCAACGTGCAATTAGCAGACCATACAATTGCTTGATAGTGGATATAGCACCAGGTTCAAACCCTGAATATCAGTTGCGCGCAAATCCTTTTCCGGGGGAGGACACGATTGTTTATCAACCAAAATGATTTTAAAAGAATCAAGTAGAAGCTTCCTTAAATTATTGGCGAACACTACACCTGAACAATCTGCTCAAATCATAAAAAGCACAGACCACAGACAATTACAACTATTAGTAGAAATAGTATTCAACTGTCTAAAAAGCGTCATACCATTGTCTGAGAGGGTTAAAAGGAATCTTTCAACTTTTGCAAAGTTCATTCGTGCTGTGGTAGTTAATAATATAACACCTCAGTTGAGGAGAAAACGTTTACTGAAGATAATTGTTATTATTCCAACATTGATATCATCTTTTTTCAAATACTATGACTCGGGAGTTAATACTATTACCCAAGGAGAAATATGAAAGATTGATGAATATGTCCAACCAATGTGAAATTGTTAATGTGAAAGAAAAAGAAAAGGAATATGATGGTAAAGATAGTGACAGTATAAAAACAGAAATAAACCTAGAAGAAGATGTAACCAAACAACATGGTAGTGGTCAGGTTTTGCAAAAAACAGAATTGAAAAATTTAAAAGAAACTGTAGATCGATCAAAATCAGACAATCAAGAGGAAAATAGGATGGATGTTGATGAATATGATGGTGCAGCAGAGGGTAAAGCTATCAAGATGTCTCCTGAAAAATTCTTAAGAAATGTGGAAAAATCGCAAAATCGCAAAAGATTAAAGAGTAAATGGTTATCATTTCATTTGTAATGAAGAAGTGGATTATTTAAAACTATTGGAGACTTCAATCAATCACTTGTATTTTTCTTTAAATTTGTCTATATTTATATATGTATATAATATATTGTCTATTTGTATATTTACACTGTGTACCTTTAAATTTAATTAATAAAATAAATATTTAGATAACATATGTTCGCCTATTAGTTCTAGTCCACGATCGCGTAGTATATATAAAACGTTGAAAGTGCTATTGATATCACAATTGTCATGGCTGATGATCATTTCTGCGAGGATTTATTGCGTCTTTATCCTGACAGTAACCCTCAATATCAACAGCAGTTGCGAGAGTTAAATGATCGATTGAGTGTTGATAATGACAACAGATCAAATCTTACGGTTAAGGTCTATTCATGTTATTATTGTAAACTTCTGTTTGATCACCCTTCCAAACTGAAGAGACACCAGAGAAACAGTTGTACATTTCCATGTCGACAATGTGATAGACATTTTGATTCAGCGGAAAATTTGTTTAAACATAGCAACATCGATCATACAACTTATCAGACTGGTTCAGGAAACACTGATTCAAATTCACATACTACAATCAAACATAAAAGTGTGGATAAGTCTGCTCTCTTGGGAATAGCACGAGCTCGTTTCATTTATCCGAATGAGGATAATGGGGAAAAGTATGATCTTCTAGCATTTTTATCTGGAATTAAGCATGAGGTAAAAACTCATTTACAAGAGATGTGTGATGAACTCGGTCATATTAAGTGGTATATGAATTGTCTTGTGCAAATGATCAAGCCGAATGGAGGTGAAGGTGGTAATGATTTAAAGAATAATGCACATTTTATCTCGAAGACATCGAATCTAGTTGATAGAGCAAATATAGATGATGAACATGATATTAATGTGACATATCAAAAAATATTCAAAAGTTTTGATGAGTATATACGAAATGGGAGCGGTTGGTCATTAGATCATATTAAACACATTGAGATTAATACAGCTAAATATAAACCTTTAGGCGGTGGATCGTATATACCCCTACCAAGAACTCTTGCTGCAACCAGAGCGTTACTCAACATAAGAAACTTAGATGAAAAATGTTTTGTATATGCTATTATAGCATCCATACATCCTACGTGTTCAGGTGACCCTTCTAAAGTGCATCACTACATCCCATATGAACATGAATTGAACATGGAAGGTATACAATTGCCCGTTGCACCATCATTTGTGAGTAAATTTGAAAGGCAGAATAACATTTCAGTAATGGTGTTAGGATTTGAAGAGGGTGAATTTTTCCCCCTCCATGTAACAGGTCTAAGAGAAGCTCATCATGAAGTTGACTTATTGTATTTGAAAAGTGGGAATAAAAGTCACTGGTGTTTGATTACAGATCTCAATAGACTTTTATATCGAACAAAATGCTTGGGACGCAGTCATAAGTATTGCAGATTCTGTTTATCAGGTTTCACCAGTGAACATACTTTAGAGAAACATATAAAATACTGCTCAAAATTTGAAGCTCAACATGTGACATATCCCACCAAGGGGGTAGACGATATACTAACATTTCAAGATCACGCCAAACAGTTACAAACATCATTTGTTATTTATGCTGACATGGAAACATTTTGCGAACCTATGGTTACTGAAGAGCCAGAAGATAATCGAACCAGCACAACGAAATTAACAAAGTTGATACCATGCGGGTACGGTTATCAAGTTGTTTGCATCGATGACAGATACACTCAACCACCTAAAATATATAGAGGTGAAAATGTTAGTGAACACTTCCTTCATAGTCTTCTTGACGAAAATAAACGTATAAAGGCTATTTTGAACAATCCTGAACCCTTGTGCATGACTGTTGAAGATGAGGAAGATTTTCAATCAAGTACACATTGCCACATTTGCATGGAAGAATTTACAGATTCCACTATCCGCGTTCGAGACCATGCACATGTTTCAGGTAAATTTCGTGGCGCTTCATGCAGAGATTGCAATCTTAATTTTAAAGAACACACATTCGTGCCAGTTATATTTCATAACCTGAAACAGTTTGATGCACATTTAATCTGTTCCTCGATAGGTATTTTCAAGAGTGAAGAAATTGGCTGCATAGCCACGAATGCAGAAAAGTACATCAGTTTCAACCTATCCAATCTGCGCTTTATCGATTCATACCAGTTTTTGAATTGTTCACTAGAGGAATTGGTATCGTCAATGTCTAAGGAGAATCCGAAAGAAACATTTAAACATTTTACAAAAGAATTTGATGATGATAAGCGGATTGCTCTTTTGTTGAAAAAAGGAACATATCCTTACGAATACATTGACAATGCAGCAAGGTTCAATGAAACTGAATTACCCTCTATAGACAAATTCTACAGCAATTTATCAGAGAAAACAATTAGTCAAACCGAGTATGAACATGCGCAACGGGTATGGAATCAAATGAATATTAAGAATATAGGCGAATATCACGATCTTTATCTAAAAACTGACGTTCTATTATTAGCTGATGTATTTGAAACTTTCAGGAAGAAGTGGATAACGAACTATTCCCTCGACCCTGCAAATTATTACACTCTTCCAGGGCTTTCCTGGCAATCTGCATTGAAAATGACTGGTGTGAGACTTGAGCTATTGACAGATCCTACAATGTGGCTCTTCTTTGAGCAGAGTATACGAGGAGGTTTAACAATGGTGAGCTGCAGACATGCAAAAGCAAACAATCCCTACTTGAGCAATTATGATCCAGCTTTACCAACTTCATACTTGATGTATGTAGATGCGAACAATTTATACGGTTTAAGCATGAGCATGCCATTGGCTGTGGGGAAATTCCAGTGGTTGTCAGAAGAGGAAATAAACGATTTCAATGTCTTAAATGTATCCAATAACGCTGACATCGGATATGTCATTGAATGCGATTTGGATTACCCAGATAACTTACACGATCTTCACAATGATTTTCCTCTTGCAGTTGAAAAAGGAGTGATAACAAATGAAATGCTTTCACCTCATTCACGTCATCTGTATGAGCAAGCAAATGATGATGGGAAAGAATACCAACCGAGCACCAAATTGCTAGCTACTTTGAAAGATAAAAAGCATTACATCTTGCACTATGTGAATCTAAAGTTATACCTCAAACTAGGTTTGGTTTTGAAGAAGATTCACAATATAGTTTCATTTGAACAGCGTCCATGGTTGAAACAGTATATTGACTTCAATACCGAAATGAGGAAAAAGGCTACTAGCAATTTCGAGCAAAAACTTTTTAAAAATGGCAACAATGCTATTTTCGGTAAATCAATGGAATCGTTGCGGAAACATATCAACTTCTCTCTCTGTCATAGGTGGGATAAGTTTCAAAAACTTACTGCAAAATCATCATTTAAAAGCTTTAAGATATTCAACGACCACTTGTGCGGCGTGCTACAAACCAAAACAAAAATTTTCTTCAACAAACCAATTTACCTAGGACAAATGATTCTCGATCTGTCAAAGGCGCACATGGTTGATTACTACTACAACCACATGAAAAAACTATACAAGGAGAATGTAACATTATGTTACACAGATACTGACAGTTTCATTATGCATGTGAGAACTGATGACATATATAGAGACATGTCGTTAAACAGTGAGCTATATGACTTTTCAAATTATCCAGCTGATCACCCTCTTTACACCAAAGACAGGAAATCGATTATTGGTTTATTCAAAGATGAATGCAAGTCCATTCAAATGGTGGAATATATCGGACTAAGAGCAAAAATGTATAGTTTTATCACCGCAGACGACAAGGAAACTGTAGTAGCAAAGGGTATTAAAACCCGAAATGTTAGATTCGAACAATATAAAAACACCTTGTTCAATTGTTCTCCACTACTCTCGCATATGTACACTTTGAGAAGTTTCAACCATCAGATTCACATGGTGAAGGTTGTGAAAAGTGGACTATCACCATATGATGACAAGAGACACTTGCTGGATGATAATGTGCATTCGCTAGCATATTTTCATAGAAAATTAAAAGAAAAACATTAATACAATTGTAAATTGAAAAAAAAATCCATATCCGTAATAAATTCAAGAAAAAGAAAACACACTGTACAATAATTATAAAATATTTTATTTCATGTAAATAAATATATGATTTTATAATAAAATATATCAACATATTTAAGTTTTATCCGTTTGCTATCAACCTGGGGAAGTGAAATACATAGGGCAATGGGGAGTAGCATGGTAAAATGGCGACTTTAACTTAAAAACCCCAATGAAAATACATAACTTTAAAACCCAAATGGACCTTCAAACAAACTTCAAACATAATGACAATAGGACAATGGGGAATAACACCTTCAAACATTAAGGCAATAGGACAATGGGGAATAACACCTTCAAACATAGGACAATGTGAAATAACACCTTCGAACATTAGAACAATGGGGAATAGCACCTTCAAACATTAGAACAATGGGGAATAACACCTTCAAACATTATGTCAATGGGGAATAACACCTTCAAATGGGGAATAACACCTTCAAACACACCAGTGAAATACATTGGACAATGGGGAATAACACCTTCAAACACGATGAAAATATTACAAATAAATTTTAGATTAAAATATAAGAGACATATTCTTTGGTAAATTAAACACAATTATGAAAATGGGGAATTACACCTTCAAACGCACCAGTGAAATACATTGTGCAATGGGGAAAAAGACCTTCAAACACGATGAAAATATTACAAATAAATTTCTTAAATTTTAGATTAAAATATATGAGACATATTCTTTGGTAAATTAAACACGTGAAAATCGCATGTTTAATATTTTCCTTAAAATATCGGAAAAGTTCTCCCTATTGAACGAAAGTCCGAGTGAATTTAAAACAGACCCTGGGACGTTCTTTAAATGAATGAATATCTCTTCAGATGTGAAATGGCTGCATTCCCTTATCATTTTATTTAATTGATATCTTTGATCAAAAATTTCCTCGGCAGCATTAAACACATCTAATTCGGCAAATCCAGGATTTAAAACAAATTGAAAGTCTGCATAATCCATAAAAATAATTAAAATTGGTGAGGGAATTTTACAAAAAAAATCTCTCATTTGAATATCACATTTTGTTGTTAATTTATTATAAATACATGCAACAGATAAAGTTCTTAATGAAGGTGGAGCTGACCGCTTTCGTTTTTCACTCAGTGTCTTTTTTTCTACTTCTTCTCCCATTGTCCTTTTTCTGTTCTGATTGGCTAAAAGAAATAAATAAGATACATAAACTCTAGTAAAATAGTTTTCACATCATAAATCTACAGATACATGCATGAAAACAAATGAACAAAGTGCGACACCTGTATTAAGAAATTGGATTTCATAATGGAGATTTCTAAAATAAATGAAAAGGATGAATTGAGTAGTGCAAATGTGGAAGAATATTCACTTAAAATGACAGATGAGCATGATTACAATTTTATCAATATGGATACAGCTGAAATCAGTGACCAGTTTCCACAACTGCACTGGCTTGGTGCAAAGATGAAAATTGTCGGATTGTTATTCTGTTCGATAACTCTAGCAGTTATATTAATAAATGGGCCATTAAACAGTGAAAATGATCCTCCATTCATATCTGATGATGTTAAACGAAACAGTAGCGGAAACGATTTATTTTGTAATAAAATGGACACTTTTGCTTTATCTGAAGATATTTTTGTAAATACATGTATATTGAATAGTGAACTGTTTGTATTATTGAGAAATGATCCTCTTAGAAATGAGATCGCTTTAAATCAAAGGCAATGGTTTTATCTTAAAGCGAGTATTTCACATATTGATAAATCAATCTTTGATTGGAAAAATGTTGCTAAGTTATAAATGATTTCTATCCTAACTATTGTATATAAGAACATATTAGAAACAGAATAAAAATTTGATCACTTACTGGTGTTATCTTCACTCGCCATCTTCAACTGCTTCAGAAAGTATGAATCCAGCTCCAGCTGTTTTCTTTTTCTTCTTTAGCCCCTTGAACGGGCCAGATTCTGCTGCAACAATCACCTTTCTGACGTCCGACTCTGACACTCCCGCCTCCTCATCGCTATCGCTGATAGCAATCACCTTTCTCTAAAATAAGAATATCATAATATAGAAAATCATCTTAAAATTTTAAAGTTATTTCAATGTTTTCAATTTTTTTTTTTTTTTTTTTTTTTTTTTTCTTTTTATGGTACATTTAATTGGATAATTACTTTAAATTCATAAACTTGAAAATTATAACTACTTATTTTGATTTACATAGAAAAAAAAAACAAAAGTTGTTTTACCTTTCTTTTCAAAGTAACTTTTTTTACTTCTTCTTCTTCTACTTCTTCTTCTTCTTCTTCTTCTTCTTCTTCTTCTTCTTCTTCTTCTTCTTCTTCTTCCTCTTCAACAACTATAACCTTCTTTTTCCTGCTAGGTTTTTGCAGCTAAAAAAATTAATATATAATAAA
The DNA here is from genome assembly GCF_963676685.1 of Mytilus edulis. Classification (NCBI taxonomy): domain Eukaryota; kingdom Metazoa; phylum Mollusca; class Bivalvia; order Mytilida; family Mytilidae; genus Mytilus; species Mytilus edulis. Next base: position 45,514,900 of record NC_092354.1, read on the forward strand.
AACAATTGAACGTGTAAGAAATCATATAAATCAACGTTTGCTGTGGGAAAGAAATTCGTATTTATTAGCGGTTGAGAAATTTACCTAGAAACAAAAATGTTGAAATATCTGCAACTGAACGTTTATCAAAACATTTTTTACTTGCTATCAATAACTTTGAAAATTAATACTAACAGTGGTGAAATCAACCCAGAAACAAGTGAAATATCTGCAGCTGAACGCAAGCCGCTTGTAAATACTCTCTATCAATAACTTACTTTTAACTAAAACGTTTGTTGTATATTAAACCTATAAAGTATATATTTATGTTCAATTATTTGCTGTTGAAGGATAATTAGAACGTTTATCATATAGTTTTTACTCGCTTTCAATAACTTTGAAAATTATGTGTACTTACTAGCAGTAGTGAAATTTACGAAAAAACATATAAGGTGAAACATCTGCAGCTGGTGCTTTTATTAAACACTCGCAATATCTTACTTTAAAATAATTTTGTAGATCGCTCCTATTTCTTAGAGAATAAAATATATATCACGCTCAACTATTTGCTGCTGAACGATAATAATTTAGCTATATGTTCATGTAAATATTTACTGCTAAATATTAGAAATCACTAACCTGTTTTTTTATTTCTGCCTCAGCTTTTAAAAGAACTGGCTTCAGATTGCATAGCTCTTTAAACTCATCAGTCCCAAGAGTTATGCTTCTGCTACTTGTTAAACTGCCTATGTGGATATAAACATATCCCTTGTACGGTGTAACCGCAATGTTCTTCTTTCTTCCAAAATTCAACTCAGCCCGCTCTACTTCTCCACCAAATCCCCTCATGTACTCAACCTGGTTCATCATTTTTATCGCTTTATGATAGAATTGAGTGTACCGCGTTAATAAAGGAATAAAGCTTCCGTTTCATTAAATTATGAATAATAGTTTCCAACACTTATTTACTCCTAAAGGCTCGCCAACCTTCCATTATCCATGTTACACCATTTTATTAATTCATATGTAATTTCAGTGTAGATCTGTCCCGATCGCGATTTTTCATGTCAGATTGATCTCCAATATTGCGGCAGTATTTGGATAATACACCTTCTGTTTACATTAAATCTTAGTTCATCAGTTTAAATATAAAGTGTTTATCACCTTTCAAATTTGAAAAGTGATCATTACTCAATAAATTTTGATTGTTTTTATTTAAGATCAATTATATATTATAGATTTGTTCGAACCGGATTTTGATGGTTATTTTTTACATCTCATTACTATTTTTTCTCTCTATATATAATTTTTCCTTCATTAAAACAAAACCTATTTTCTTTTCTTTTCTTTGGATCATATTTTCAATGGTAAATCGAGTTGGATTTTGACGATTATTTTTACATCTCATTACTATCTCCTTTTTTTTTCTCTCTCTCTCTCGCTCTAATTTTTTTCATCGTTAAAACACCTTTTTTCTTTTCTTTGGATCATAGTTTCAATGGTGAATCCTATCTCCTTTTTCTCTCTCTCTATTTTTTCCTTCGTTAGAACATAAGCGACTTTTTTCTTTTCTTTGGATCATCTTTTCTTTGGATCATATTTTCAATGGTGGATCATATCTCCTTTTTCTCTCTCTCTCTATTTTTCCCCCTACATGCTACTTTTTTCTTTTCTTTTCTTTGGATCGTAGTTAATTGTTTTGCTCATGACTTTTTTGCAGCTAGCTAATTTTTCCCATGTGTAAATATTTCATTTGATAAGATTTGAGATTGAAGCTTGTGGATTACCATCTTTTATAATTAATAGTTGATAAAAATGTTTTAAGCAAAGTTTTTGTTTTGCAAATTTCTAGATATGCTCTTTTCTTTTCTTTGGATCATTGTAAATGGTGAATCTTGTTTTGTTCATGACTTTTTTTTCAGCTAGCTTCTTTTTTCCTGTGTAAATATTTCATTTTCTTGACAAGATTTGAGATTGAAGCTTGTGGTTTGACCTCTTTGAAGAGTTGTCTCATCAGCAATTAAACCATATTTCTTTTATAATTAATAAATTTAAAGTAGATAAAAATTAATTAAGCAAAGTTTTTGTTTGCAAATTTCTAGATGATATACAAATGGTGTCAACTGGTAATCATCCACATTGATTGGGGTAGCAATGCAGTGGGAAAAGTTTAAGAAAAGTCTAATTTATTAACACATATCAAATACAAATACTTTATTCCATGAAACAACATAGTAAGTTTCAAAACAAATCAAGTTTTCTGCACTATTTATATAACAATTGTAAATAATATAAACAAGAGAACTATCAAATGAAATTTGGTTATAAAAAACTTACATCATTTGTAATGCACCATTTTTTTTCACATAAAACATGTTATAGAAAGCACCATGACAGCGGTTACAAATCAAGAATTTTTATATATTTATCTCTAGGTTTAACTTAATCATATAGCACTATAAAAAGTAATAAAAACAAAAGAAAAAAAGTTTAAGCAAACACAATATGATAAAATATGCGATAATATGTTGTAATTAAATTTGGATGCTGTAAATTCTCATATGAAAAAATTCCAAAGATGAAAATGATGATAAAGTAAACATAAAAACAAAAAGTTCTCCAAACATTATATACATATATATATTATTTACATATATACAATAATACCAATCATATTTGTTTTTTAATTTAATTTATTTCTATTACAAAACTAAACATATGTAAATGGAAAACTAAAAAGAATAATTTAATGAAAGGAATAGATTAATAATGAACTTTAATACCAGAGAAAGTAGATTATTTAATGAAAAGAATAGATTTATAATGAAATTTATGGTTTGAATGAGCATGAAACATATAAACTAAGGTGAATTTATAAAAACAAACTACATGTATACTACTATTTACAATATAATAAAATGAGAGTAGAGAAATGCGAGTATAATCAAAATCTTTTCTTTAATTAAAATAAAGTGTAACTAATCCAAATAAATCAAATGAAAGAAAATTGAAAAGTTTTGGTGATATAATTTTTCATAATATAAGTAGATTTGTAGAATACATCCTCATCAGTGATTATTAAAATTTAGATAACAGTGTATAAATAAGTTTATAAAATTTAGAAAAAAGATTATAAAATTTAGAAAAAAAAAATAAAAAAAATATAAAATTTAGAAAAAAAATTTAAAAAATTTCATAAAATTTAAAAGTTTAGAAAATTAATCATAGGTTAGTCTCTGTGGCCGAATAGATATCCTGTTTGATCTTCTCAATATTCTTGGTGGTTGTTGTTGTGCTGGGGCTACTCGTCTGTTATTTTCACGTGGTGGAAAAAAATAATTTATAATTTCTTGAAGCCTTTCATAAATTGCGATGAGGATATATTCTACAAATTAAAAAGTAGTAAATACAGAGATAGATATTAACTTAAACAGTTTTTTTTGGTGTATTAACAAAATCTGCAATTTCTATTTCGGATAGTGAATCTGCATCGACATTGAAGGAGAATTGGTGTTGGCGGAAATTGGTTTTTGCAGTTCTCTTCTTTTTGCAGATGCAAAATAACATCAGCGACAAGAGCATAACACATGCTAGAGATGCTGTAAAGATAAATTTGAATATGTCACTTACTTTAAAAATTATAAAATATATTGATATATATAAATAGATTAGACCATTGGTTTTTCTGTTTGAATTGTCTTTATAGCTTACTGTTTGGTGTGAGCTTTTGCTCTGTGTTGAAGGTCATACTTTGATCTATAATACATTGGCACTCATACCGCATCTTTTTCTTATTTATAAATAAGTGTTTTTATTAGAACATGTATATATTTTTATTTTATTTATTTATTTTATTTTTATATTGTTTGTCAATCAAATAAATAAATTAAATTTAGATACTTACCAAAAATCATTATAAGAATGATCTTAATATTATCTAGACCCTTGTCTTCCTCCTGTGCATGTGGTGTTGACTTCTGAAATAAAGAAATAAAATCATGTATTTCATGAAAATGTTGATATTAAAAAATCTTATCCTTCACATTTTAATTTGTTTTTAAGCACTATACTATAGAGAATACAAATTGACTCGTTCATGTACATGTATTTCCTAATAAAAATAGAAAACAAAACGGACGTTTTAATTAAAAAAATATCAGATAAATGCTTACCAGTTGTTTATCAGTGGTGCCGATTGACAATGTGGATCCTGGTGTTACTCTTGTTGCTGCTGTTGTTGTTGTAGAAGCTATGACTCCATTCTGTAAAAAAAAATATACATAATGTAAGAAATGTTTTACACAATAAAATTAATAAATAATATATAAGATCTGCTCATAGTTTAGGTTGTTTCTAGTCACTTTACATATAGAGACAATACTACGTGATTACTTTAAAGCTCTTATTATTCTGTTATTCTTTTCTAATTTCCTATATACTTACATCACAATGTATACCATTAACAATTGTTATTGTTTCTGGTGCTGCTAAAACATTGCTGCATTTAGAATTTCCTTGTTTGATCTCAATTGAATGCAGGTCTCTATTATTTGCAAGGTCCAATTGTCCGGCAACAAAAAATCTTTCGAATACGACTTTCTTTACATCTAGTCGGATTCTGGTGTTGTAGAGCCCTGCTCCAGTCCATCTGCAATGGAGAGTATCCCCCTCCACTGTGCATACATCTCTCAATTCATGCGAGCATGAAACAGCTGACATTGTGAAACAAATGATGATGAATATAAACATGGTGTTGATGGGTGACATTTTGCAAATATTTTGAGGAATTAAATACCCGGATGAGAAATAAAAACAATAGTCTAATTAGGGAATAAATTAGGGGTAATTAATTCCGTGATATATGGTTGGGATAAGAGTGGTAGATGGATAAGGTTTAATTAATGTTTGAGTATGGATTGTTTTAATAAATAATAATAATAGTTTTTACAATATACGCTAGGGTTAGGGTTAATTAATATATTTTCAATTCTTATTCATTTTTGTTACAAATGAAACTTAAAAGTTTTATAAAATTTCTTCTCTCAACGCGAAGTCATTTAATCTTCTATTTTTTCAGTTTTACTTTTAACTTCTTTATCCAAAATATTAACAATTTAAATTGTCTATATGTTAAATGCGATGGAAAATAAATCAAAACATTCTTTTATAAGTGAAAAAACAAAATTTTCATTTAATATTATACAACAGTTATATTATGTAATTTTCTTGACGTCTGCAAAATGCAACGTGTGAAAAAATCAAAACAGTCTTTTATATTTCTACAAATTTTAAAATCCAATATTTTGATATTATTCAACAAATATATTATACAATTTTGCTAGCGGGAACAAATTTTTGTCAACGTGGCAAAAATATTTGCTGCTGCCACACAATATATACTACTATGTTTACAATTAAAATACACAACAATAATAACTTGAGAGTTATTAATGTCACTGATGTTGATAGAAGTTCTTGGTTCTTAGAAAATAATGCATAATAATGTTCTTGGATTCAGATTTCTCCTTTATTGTTAGCATCAAGAGTTCAATTGTGTATTCTGATAAAGTTACAAATAAATCATTAACTGGAAACAAATGTAAAAGTGAATAGTCCTAAAGGTATAAATATAATGTTCAACTGTAAATATTCCGGTTCGTATTGTCGAAACCTGTCTTAGTCTCTGGCATTCTGTAAAGTCTACATGTTGATTTTTGATGTCGGCCTTTATATTTCGTCGACAAATTATTGTAATAGTTGATGTTGTTGTCAGCTTTGACAGGTCCGCCGCCATATAATATTATAACAAATAGTAGTTGGACATTCGTTGTTCTAAAACTTGTTCTGCTTACTGTTCTTTTCCCTCGGACTCGCAACAGACGAACTACATCTGTGAGAGCTGGTGTTAGGATCTTTACATGATTTTGGAGGGGACTAGCTTTAAAGTTTGAAAGTTATTGTTGTATATAAATCCCTACAGTTGTAATGACCGTCTGCACAATTTAGGGGATGCTCACGATAGGAGACCGGAACAACAACGGAAAAAAAAACCCAACTTAAATGTCAAGAAATCGCTAATAAACATAATAATTACAACCATATTTCACTGTATAATTTCACGAGTCTTCATTCAATTGACACTGTATCAGTTATACTATGTATGTAGAGATGTTAATCCATGAAACGCTTTCTGCTCTATTGAAGTAATCTCATCATTCAAAAGATTTCTGGGAGTATTAAAATAAAACATATTAACAATAAAATATTCAATAAATCTATACCCGATAAAGATTTTGAGTTGGGAATAATTAATTATTGCAGGTACGGTTGCAAACGCCGTGTTGTACAGCAATAGATTTTCCATTTGAAATTTGAGCTCATATAAGTAATATGAACTATTGTTTTATGCGTACCCCTAACTATTAGAACTACTTCCTGAACCAAAGAGGGAATTAAAAGTTTATCGTGATGGCAACTGGCAAAAGAATTCCTGAAAATAGTCCCAATCATCCTATTTTCATGAAACAATCTGGCTTTTTGGATCAGCTTTTATGAATACTTTTTAACTATAGGGAAGAATTCCTTTTTCAACCAATGGTTCATGTTATCCTGAGTACGCTATGAAAGCTAATTCCGATAATATTAGGTTGAGCTTCTGCATCTGTTTGATGGCCTCTATACAAGTATCTTATATATATTATATAATTTATTTAAATATAAAAAATACAGTCTGTCTACTGTTCTAGAATATCCTTTAAACATTTTGACATTTCAGTAATGTAAGTTTTTCAAATAAATGGTTCAATGGCATTGCCTCATATATCATCTGAACTGATTGTTATTGTGTATATGATTAAATAATTTTTCCAATTTTGCTTCTCTAAAATTGGTTGCGATACCATATTTATTTTTGTACAAATCTATTTTTACAATGTCTATAGAGATGTTAATCCATCAAACGCATTTTGTTCTATTGAGGTAATCTAATTCTTTCCCTGATTTCTGGGGGGAAAAAAATGTTGAAACTTACAACGGTCCAGACTAGTTTCCAATGTACTGGAAATATAGTTCAATATTTCACTAAAAGTCGCTAAATATAACTTAAATAGTCGGTACTGTTTCTCCATTAAAAGTCACATTTTAGGGTTCATCCTTCTACTTAGTTTCACATGGTTTTGTTACGGAATTCAACTGAAGTAAACAGTTATTAAAAATGTTCCAAATGTTCTATGTTGTCCAATAATTACAACAACTATCGTCTACTACTAGTATATAAAACTGACTAGACACATAAAAGTCTTGTCCTTAAATCAATGTCACGAAGAGTTCATGGTTATTTCCTTGTACCATAAAATAGTGGTAATAAAAATTGTCCACATACGTCTGTAAATACACAGTTCATGATATAGTTGATTAAACGTTCAATATGAATATATGGATTATATATCAAGGTATCCTAAATCCCTTCCGGTCACTACCATTCTGTAGTCTGCTTTCTTCCTTCAAAGACTAAAAATACATGTTATAGTTTATTTAAACAATTATTTACTATATTGTACTTCTCGGTGTCCACTTTGATTAATTATCATGTTGGATGTGATCGTATAGATTTATGTTAATTGTCAATAATCGGTAACTTCAGCACTGGATAAATATTATTTTGTGTATCATCCTTGTGGTTGACCAGCATTGGTGCAGAGGCTACATCTCTGTTGGTGGTAACTTCACCCTCGGTCTTTGCCGACACCAGATGCCTCACCTTATCATATTTGGCAGCGATATTCATCACCTTTTCGCCACCCTCTCTCCTGGCTGAACAAGATGAACAGAACCTAACTTTGCGTCTATATTTACACATAATAAACATAGCTATTCCAACCAAAAGAGCCCCAAATAAATATATCAAAGTATATACCCAATTTGGTAATTCACTATCCTCAGTTATTTGACTCAAGCTTTTTAATTGGCTAATTAAATCATCCTTTGGTATCTCTTTAATTTGATCTAACTCTTTAGGTAACATTGTTAAGTTAAATTTCGGAAAAGACTGGTGAAAAGGTTCCCATAGCTTTTTGGATGTCAAATCATAATTATTTATTATCCTTGTAAAAAAATCGTCCGTTGAGGTAAATTTACTTTGTTGATTATAAAAAGGCAATAATGTCATAGAGTCATTCGTCGCTGTACATGTCTCATTAAGCGTCGGAATATTTATTGGAGGGAAAATCCTTTTTGTCAAGGTCGTTTTATATTTAGAATTTTGACCAGCAATTGCAAAATCAAGTGGTCTATTTGTCGTCACTAACCATCATCCTGACGAAATATAGTTTGCCATGGGCAAGATTGATCTCGGTTCTACTAAAACCTTACAAAATTTATCAATGTCATTTTCTTTCTTCATAAATAGTGAAATCGCACAATTATTACTTAGATTTATAGGGTAAACAGGACTTGCTATTTTACAAAATTTTGTTAAACGATCTGTACATTTATTAATTTTATCATTATTTAATAATACGTATTTTGACCGCTCAGCATTTATTGCAAAATATTCAACATTTATATCAAATTTCGCTACCATTGTTAACAATTTTGTACTGTTGTTTTTCGTAGGCATAGGGAGATTAAATGCTTTACAAACCTCGAACCTATTGTTTGAATCGAGAAGCGGAAGTAAAATAATGGCTAATATTTTAACATCGTAAAGTACAGTGGTGCAAGTCAACAATCTATAAAAGAACCATAAATTTGAATTAGGATCCTCTGATATTAACTCTAAGTATCTAGGTAATTTGTTTTTAATTTCGTTTAAAAGTCGTTTTAAATTTGTTGGAGTAATAGTACTAGGTGAAAGATGACCTAATGATAACATATTTAATTGCGAACCTAAATGTTCTGAATAAAACATTGCTTTCTGCATTAATAATTTTAATTCACCGGTTATTTAATCTAGTTGAACATACTTTTGTATATAATTTTCAAGATCGATTATTTGTTTTTCAAATTCTTCTGTTACATTTTCGAGTTTAGAATCTATTTCACGCAAGTTCCCTATCAATGAATTAATTGCATGCCTATTTTCGGAAACTGTTACATTTAAAATTGAAAGATTTCTGATAAAACATGAGAAAGTTCATTTGATTATCTACAAGAACTATTATGTTACCTTTTATTGCACTTATGTCTGAATCCGTTAAAGTTCCAATTACAGATAATTGGTAAAACACTACGTTTATTCCTATGTAAAGCCTAATAAGCATTAAAAATTCTTAATATCGAAGTATGGGTATCTGTTAGTAATCGAAATTCATTCCTTAAATTAGATAAGGTATTTTTAAATCCTTCCTTTTCCGGTTTATCATATCGTCTCGTTATCTCTTGAGCAAGCGCGGCTGTTTGAACAATGTCATTTGAAAGTTTCTTTATAAAATTATCAAAAGGTTTTAAGTCTGTGACAAATGTAACCAGCCAATTCGATCTTGTGGTCGTAATTGAATTTATTTTGTCGAATACTTCATTTTCTGAAATAAATGCTTGTTCACCCAAACAAAAGAGGAGGGTGACGAGAAATAATGTCCTCATGTCTGTCCTGTAATTTAAAGAAATATTAATTAATAGTCGTTTAAAAATTAGTGCAAAAGTTTGGGAAATATGCTGCCATAAACTTTTCAAAGGTCGTATACACGGGAAAATCCCTTACAAAACGGTTATATACCATTGACCAATTCGGAAATATAAGAGGGGGTCAAGTTGATATCAGGGTTTTATTTTTTGGAAAGTTTCAAAAGAGTCCCTCATGGTTTCGCCTAACATATTCGACTCATGGAATACCCTTGCTTTACAATTCCAAGTTTTGAAGATTCGTTTGATTATAGAAGGCTTCAATCCTTCTTCCAGTGTTTCTTTACATCCGGAATATGCTATGTGGGAAAATTCATGAATGATTAAATTGACTTTTCCTTTTATTATTTCGGCCTCTGCCAGTCTTTCTAAATCTTCTATTCCATAAAATTAAGATCTAGTTAACTTTTGATTTTCGTTAACGATTTTCTTTTCATGAAGAAACAAGTGACTTAATATTTTCTCATTGTTCGGAGGTAGTGGGTAATACCACATTGAATTCTTTCTATAATATGTAGATATTTTATAATGGCATTGAGCTAATACATTTTTTTTTATTATGCAAGTTTTCGCGTTTATCCGCGCACTTGAACTTATGTAGGCGATTTAGGGATTAACAATCAATGGGGATTTTACTGAAATAGTTTAATCCTATGTAATGATGATAAAATAAACATGAATAGAGAATAAATTAAAGGTGTATAATATGATATTAGTAATGACAGATTTTTATAATTTAACGCAAGTTGTTATTTACGTGTCTAATATATGATTTATTTAATTGTTCGAAATAGTCTATGTGTAAAGACATAGTAGAGGGCAAACTATTATAAGGTATATCTAGCTCATTTTCAATAATTGTTATAAAACATAAAGGGTATCATATATAAAAGGATCAAAATTAAAAATTATATGACAGAAGACCATTTATAGCATCGCAATAGTCCAAATCTTCGGAATTATTTGACAACATGGACCAGACTTGTGCCGGAGATAGACTGAACATGTCCATGTTTGGTAAATCTAAGGAATAGAAAAAAAATATTAATATAAGGTAGAATGTATACAGTCAACTCAAAATAATAAGCAAGATATATACATTTTTTTTTTCATAATATTTTTTTCTCAAACATGATGCAATGAAAATTATTACACAAAAAAAAACCACACATATACATGTTAAAGGGAAACTTCGCAAAAAAATCAAAAATTGATATTATGTTCATTCTGTATAAAAATGCTCAAATTCATAGATATTAAAGTTTTATTCCGCTAGATAAGCGATCACCATCGATTTTAAATTTAGAGTATTAATTCTCTGCGTTCCGCCATTTTGTCCTTCTTTCCCAAATAAAGAAACGATATGTCTATAAACCAAAAAGAAACAAAACTACAGTAACCGATGTAGTCGTAATTGCGTGTCGATATCTTGTCAATCGTACGGTTGTTTTATCCGACTAACTAACCATGGTCTGTTGTTTTTAAACTTGATATTGGAATTAGGTGAAAAGTCAAAGTTGAAATCATAAATAAGTGTTCCGTGAGAATTGTTTTCGAAAATCTAATTTGTTCATAATTCTTTAAAGTAATAAACTGTTTTCAAATAAATTTTGATCTTCCCTCTTCTGATCACCAGCATGGCTAAAGGTATTACTTCCAAAGGTATTGTGAGGGGTGTGAGGTGACACGTCCAGGTATTCAAGCGATTTCCTGTCGGGCTTGCAAGTTCACGCATCGTTTCACTTCTGCAGGTATTGATCAGTATACACGGCTGATAACATTTAACTTTCCAATTTGAACTATCAGATGTATAATATACAACTCTGTCTTACTTGTCATTACCAAACTCATACGCTTGTTTATAAATAACATTTCTGGTGTAAAGAATATTATTCATAAAAATATAAATAATACCCAAAAAATAAGATTTGATGAAATTAAAATCTATATTAAATATTTTTTCCAAGGGTGAATTTGGGAAAATGTAATATATACTCATTGTCAAAAGTGAAGGACAGATTGGAACATACCAGAAATATTGATTTAAAAAAATGTACGCACTTGCCGACGATTCGTTTATACGACTGGATAGAAAGTTACGGAACTATAGCGCAATTTAAAATATATACATGTATACATTGAACATAAGAAAAAAACATATATTTTGAATAAATAGGGGTAAAAGTGTTGTAAATAGACTAGTCCACGTATGCCAACAGTATGTAATCATCGAATGTCGATAGACTATTGTATACCAGAAGAAGAAGAGAACCAATTTGATTTAAATACAGGTCGATGTATAACTTTTGCTTTGGTTCATTTAAGTTGTGGACATAGTAAAATCACAGATTTATATTTCAATAAGATTGTTCTCGAACAAAGGAAGGAATTCGACATCACAATTGTTATATATGCCACTGGACGAACACTAATTATCCCGAAGGGATGTGAATATTTTGCTGGGAAACTTTTGAGTATCAAAGTTTCAAATTAATTTCGGGATTTATTTTTGTTCTTGGTATTCAATAACAGAAAAAAGAATAAATTACTTGTCCGCTAAATAGGGGTATTCTTGTCAGATGAAAGACTTTTAGTTATATTTAAAAAAAAAATAGGGAAATATGACATTAAATTGGTTCTGTCTTTTTTTTAAACATCGTTAAATAGATGTGTGTCTAAGGTAAACGCCACAAGAACCCTGTAATACTAGTACGAGAGTATAGCATGTAAACATTCCTTCTCAATAATATGGTTGTATTGGAAATCTTTTCATACAGATTGACAACTCATTGTCCGATATGCATGTAATATTTGCCACATGACGCCCATAGTTCTTTCTACCATCATCATCTTATTCTTTGATATTGCTGTCAACATTGATGGTTCACACCCAAACAAAATGGGAGTAATGGACCTTCAGAGCTTCTCCGTGTTATACACTTGTGAAATATATAGACGAAATTTCTGTATTGAAATGAATATACATCTCACAAACAGGATGTTCAAATAACGATTTTGAGTAATCACCTTACAAACCAATATAAACGTATGGCAAGATATAACCATGAAGGAATTTAGTTTTTGTCAGACACAAGAACTCATCACTATCATAAACGTATACGTATATATGCATACAATTTCAAATATCAAGAACAAACGGTCGATGTCGATAGTCTGTTTTCTAACTGTTCGAGTTAGACATGTCACTTGTTCATTCTTGAAAGCCTTCATATTCCCCGTCTAACGATGGGAACTGTTTCTGATTGTGTTGACTATAAATGCTTGTATGGTAATTCTGTTGTTTATCTGTACAAGCGGTTGCGTTTCCTCTCCTTTCCCAACAAACAAACGAACGAAACGCTACTAGTCTGCTTTCTCTGGAGCTCATCCTCAATGGCTCTTATACGTCAGGAAACTTACATGTATACTAATAATGATTGTTTCAAGAACAACGATGTATGGACGAACTATTCTAAATTCGTCAATATCAGTTATGCATGACTAAAATATAACTTTTATTACAACTACTGTATTACTTATTTGGATTAATGACGGCTATCATGTTCAACATTGCACAACTATTTTCATAGAATTAAAAAAAAAAATCCTCAAAAATCCTTAAAAAAAAATAATGCCTTAGCTTAGATAATTGGTATTTTTTCACAAAAAGTTCGTGTAAATGATTGTCAAATGAATTTAATTATGTAAGAATAAAATGTTAAAAAGAAACTAAAAAAAAAATCATGTATGTTGTATTTTTTTGTCAATTAAAAACTTTAAAATTGCAATAGTTTTATTAGCATTTAAACACAGCCAGATTTGAATACAAGTTAAGAAATTCCGGTAAAGTCAATGATATCAAACAGATGTACAATGGTATATCAAATTGGGTAATATTGCATTTAGTTTTTATTAAAGATTAAAACTACTATTTTTTACTTCATATTTGAATCTTTACGCCAATTGCCGCTAAGAAAGTAATCAAAAATTGTTTCCTTTTATTTTTATACATTTTCGGATTTACGAATCTGAATTTTATTTTCAATTAATTTACACAATTTAATTATTGAATCTTTATTCTCATCGTGTATTACATCTTAGTGTATTAACATCGTGACATCATACTCTTTCTAATCCTTTCTGTATATCCTTTCCAAATAACAACATTTATACCTGTGTACGCTTGAACTCACACCTGCGGCTAAATAGCTACAAGGTAAACGAATTGACCTCAAGCCGAGAAATATACAGTGACCTTTACAAAATAATATACACACTCTGCTCACACATTAGTTGCATTGAAATGATTATCAAAACAATAACGGTAAATAGACAAGTAAATAGTTAAAATGTTCAATAAATATTTTATGAATAAAATCTCAACAATAATTAATTAAATTTATTCAAAAACATTAACTAGAGACAGAGACATATAATTTTATAGGAGTTTAATTCAATGAATACAAAACGGTAAATGCATATTCATTTTCGTTCATTATTATATTGTGGTTAATAACTACGACCATTCGTCAGCTGTGCGCTTTTAATTACGTATATTGTCGATAAGCTATAAGAGTTAAACAGATTTTATTTTTTCCCAGAATTCAATAAATCGGGCTAATACGTCACGACCCACTCGAGAATTCAACAAAAAAAGTTACAAATACTTGATTTTCTCCGTTATTAGAAGGAATATAAATTTAAAACTTTGCAAATGTGTTTTTTATGTTAAGATGAACATAATTAGATGATAAGTAAAAAATCGCGGAATTTCCCTTTAAATATACAAAATAATTCAATAATAATAAAGCATAAATTGAAGATTTAAAGGCCTTAAATATTTACAGATGTACATAATGATATTAATTAAATGACAAAATACAATAACTATTGTAATGTGAGTGTCATAAAATTAAGATCTAGTTAACTTTTGATTTTCGTTAACGATTTTCTTTTCATGAAAAAATAAGTGACTTAATATTTTCTTATTGTTCGGAGGTAGTGGGTAATACCACATTGAATTCTTTCTATAATATATAGATATTTTATAATGGCATTGAGCTAATACATTTTTTTGTATTATGCAAGTTTTCGCGTTTATCCGCGCACTTGAACTTATGTAGGCGATTTAGGGATTAACAATCAATGGGGATTTTACTGAAATAGTTTAATCCTTTGTAATAATAATAAAATAAACATGAATAAAGAATAAATGAAAGGTGTATAATATGATATTAGTAATGACAGATTTTTATAATTTAACGAAAGTTGTTATTTACGTGTCTAATATATGATTTATTTAATTGTTCGAAATAGTCTATGTGTAAAGACATAGTAGAGGGCAAACTATTATAAGGTATATCTAGCTCATTTTCAATAATTGTTATACAACATAAAGGGTATCATATATAAAAGGATCAAAATTATATGACAGAAGATAATTTATAGCATCGCAATAGTCCAAATCTTCAGAATTATTTGACAACATGGACCAGACTTGTGCCGGAGACAGACTGAACATGTCTCATTTGACTCATTTCTTCCTTGGTGTGTTTGCAAAATTGTTATGTGCAAAAGATGTTGTTTATCTGGCCGCAATTAAAAAAATCAAATGATGTTTCTTTGAATCTGAAACAGTGTCATACCAAATTTTGGCATGACCTTCTAGATGGAAAAGAAATGATTCTGCACTTTTTTCCTTTGATAAATCATTAAAAACTACAATATTGGTTAAAATTAGTTAACCAAGTCTCAGGAATTTGAGTATTATCACCTTTAAATTTCTCAATTTTCAAAATCGATGACATATTAAAAATGTTTGTAGGAGGTTGTACTGTCCTACCTGATGAAACTGTGGAGGTTGATGATGTTGTTGTGGTTGTTATAGCTCCTGCTCCTGTTCCTATTGTTGGTTCTCATCCAGTGTTTGTAGTTGTTGTAGTTGTTGGTAATGATGTTGATATTGCCGTTGAAATGGTAGATGTGACAGTGTTTACAAATTTCTGCCCCTATCCAAAATACCCTCATTTTCCAGTGGCAGTCCAAATTTCCCCGACCATCATCCTAGATGGCCTCTATTACAACAACCTACCTATTGTATTTATTGTGAACTTGTTCTCGTCCTGAATATGCATGAAATATTTGCCACTGGACGTTAAGCAACCAACAATCAATCAATCAATCAAAGTAAAATAATTTTTAATCTTAATTATTTCCTAAACCAAGAGACTCACCTAGAAAAATCAAGAAATACGCTATTAATGTTTTAACGACTTGCTTCCTTATATACCAATTTCTTAGTGTTATAGTGACCATAAATCGGGCTTTAAACCATTCATTGCTACTGCTACTAATATATCATTAGATATATCTCTATTAGTAGCTAATGTTAAGAACCTAGATAAGAAATCAAGTACAGACTCATTTCTTCCTTGATGTGTTTGCAAAACGATTATGTCAAAAAGATGTTGTTTATCTAGCCGCAATTAAAAAATCAAAATGATGTTTCTTTGAATCTGAAACAGTGTCATACCAAATTTTGGCATGACCTTCTAGATGGAAAGGAAATGATTCTGCACTTTTTTTTCTTCGATAAATCATAAAAACTATAATATTGGTTAAAATTAGTTAACCAAGTCTCTTGATTTTGAGTATTATCACCTTTATATTTCTCAATTTTCAAAATAGATGACATATTAAAAATGTTTGTAGGAGGTTGTACTGTCCTACCTGACGAAATTGTGGAGGTTGATGATGTTGTTGTGGTTGTTATAGCTCCTGCTCCTGTTCCTATTGTTGGTCCTGATCCAGTGTTTGTAGTTGTTGTAGTTGTTGGTAATGATGTTGATATTGCCGTTGAAATGGTAGATGTGACAGTGTTTACAGTTGATGTTGAAATTGCACTGGAAAATGCAGATGGTGTCGATGTCTGCAAAGGATATAATGAAGAAAAATGTTTAGGCGTTTGTAGTTGAATTATTGGCGGTGGTGGTCTTTGAAATAAAAGAAGATGGAATAGTTGTTCTGCGGATAATGGATAGTCTCAGAGGTGTGATGTGGTTTGGTGCTGTAGGGTATCCCGTCCACGATGAAAGAAAATGGTTGCTGTTGCTTTGATGAATTGGCGATGACTGTAAAAAGGGTTCGTCTTCGTGTGGAATGGTTGTATTGTTGTCAAAATCTTCAACAGGATACGATGGTGGATTGCTGGTTTTGAAAGTGACAACGTTGTCAGTTTTATCAAAAATATCTAGAATATCAAACGCTGAATCAAGTTTCGCCTGGATTTGTTGATGGTATTTTTCTGGCTTTTGTGGTTTCTCTCCGTTGTTATACATAGTCCTCTACTATTATATTGTGTTGATATATTTTGTGTGATGTTATGGTATGTTGTACCCGACAATTGTAATGCCTTTTGGCGTAATCTAGGGGGAGGCTCACGGTATCCGGAATCACCAACGGAAAAGAAAACCAAACTAGAAAAATCAAGTAAAACGCTATTATTTAATAAAGAGAACATCATTATAATTATAATCCAATTTCACAATACAAATATTATAGTCAAAAATAAATTGAAAACAATAATTAAATACTACAATTCAAATTAAATATAATATAATAACAATAATAATTACCATTAAATTACTGTTGAACATGAACAGTATTTGGGAGAGCTGGGGAAGGTTGATAAGATTGATTTGGAGTAGTTGTTTGACTCAGACTGTTTACATTCATAGTTTGAATATGTTCTCTTAAGGAGTGTATCTCATTTAAAACATGTATAAGGATGTATCAAGTTCGCAGTCACGTCCGTCAGAAGGGGACGTTAAATCCGATGCCTCGTGTAAAGAGAGTGCCAGGCTCTTTCCACGTTAAGAACCCTTGCAACAACTCTTTGGGGGGTCCGTAGGTGGCCTGTTGCAAGGCAAAATTTCTGTCCCTTTCCAATATACCCTCATTTTCCAGTGGCAGTCCAAATGTCCCCGACCATCATCCTAGATGGCCTCTATTACAACAACCTACCTATTGTATTTATTGTGAACTTGTTCTCGTTCTGAATATGCATGAAATATTTGCCACTGGACGTTAAGCAACCAACAATCAATCAACACTCAATTTAAAACAGTTTGATTCATTGAATTTAAAGAATTTACATTAGAATCAATTGCTTTTTCTGCTAAATTATCACCCTTAAATTTTTCTATTTTTAAAATTGATGACATATTGAAAATAGGCGTGGAATGTTGCACTGTACCTACTGTCATAGATGTGATCGTCGTTGACGCCGTGGAAGTGGTTGCAATTGGCACTGACGTTGTCAAAGTAGTGGATGTGGTTGTTTTTGTAGATGTTAATGCAGTTGGCACTGACGTTGTTACGGCAGGTATTAACGAAAATAAACTTGATGAAGAAACTAAAGCAGACGTTGAAATGAGATAACCAGTTGTTCCGGCGGGAATTGAATTTGTTGTTGTTACCGCTGGCTGTAAAGCTTGTGGGTATGTTGTTGGTGGCAATGCTGGGTATAAAGCTGAAAAATTAGCTGGTGTCTTCAATGTTGGCTTCAGCGATCTAGTTAACAAAGAAGTTAGAAATATTGGCCTTTCAATATGAGATGACCGGATTGGTTTTATAGGCGACGGAAGTGTGTATTTCTCCCAAGCTAGAATATAGGGATGGTTAAACACTGGTGATGAATTATATTTTGGTGGCTGTTCTACGAATGGAATAGTGGTATCGTCGCTATTTTTGCAGTGGAAATCTTTATTTTGTTTGAATATGACGGTTTCCTCTTGATCCTGGCAAAAGTCTAATTGGTCTCAACGGTGTTTTTCATTTTGTTGACTTCCCGGTTCATAACATGGTCTTTATTGGGTCCTCCACCATTCTATTGTGTTGATGTTTTGTATGTTGTATACTTTTTCAATTGGATTGCCTTACAGCACACTTGAGGGGTAAGACTCACAGTAGAAAGGCTGGGAACGCCACAGGAAAGTAAACCAACGAGAAAGATCAAGAAACTCGCTATTTTAATAAAGAAAACATCACAAGTAATGACATTACAATTTTACAATATATAATTTCATTACAATTAATTGTTGAATAATAAAATAACTATTGTTGTAAATGTAAACTTTGTAAGTTAAAATAATATTAGTTACTTATAAATTTTATTTAACTTTTCTAAGATAAAAAGAAAAATAATTTTAGATATGAATTATTTTCAAACTAAGAACTAACCTAGAAATCCCCTAATTGGTTTTTCACATTGTCACCTCTGTAAAAGAACTAGTTTTGTCCTTAATAAAGTATTAGAATACTTACATTTAAACTTGTTGTTCTGTCATTTTTTCGTTCTGTTTGTTGATTATGGAAAATAGTTGTCGCATTTTATATAACCGAAAAAATGTACTGATGATGCAGTTTCTTTTGTGAGGGTATATCTCCTATCGCCATACCCTACTGACATAAAAATTTCAAAATGTAGGAACTCGTAATGAACTATCTATCATAATGTCAACTTCTTGTTGTTTTTAATTTAGAAAAAGAAAGGTAATGTTGCATCCCTACGGTTTTTTTTTTTAAAGAAATGACTTTTTTTTTCATTACAAAATTCGTTAAGAGACTTTTTTCAAAATAAATCATGAAAGATTTATCATAATGTTTAATTCATGAAAAAAAAGTTATCCTAATGGTTATTATCAATTTTGATATTCAAGTAATTGCACCCCTGGCTATATTCGGTCAGTGAACTAACTGTATATTTATTTCATTGATCTCGACTTTTCGGTCAGTGAACTGTTCATTTATTTTTCTCATTGATATTGACAACTTTTCGGTCAATAAACTGTACATTTATTTAATTCAATTTTGGACCCACTGACTATATATCCACTATAGGGATCCCCTAATACAGACCACCATGTTAATTTGATCCTCACTATATATCCAATACAGGGACCCTAATGCATCTTTGGACCCTGGATATAATGTGTTTGGACCCTCACTATATAATCCAATGTATTTGGACCGTCACTATATACCCAGTACAGGGGCCCCTAATGCACCCCTTATATAGTGCTATACAGACAATTTAAAAAAATAAAAAACACAGTACTCAAGAGAAACTGCAAATATAATTTATATGCATTTTCAAGTCAAATGATTTCAGCCATCATATATCAAAAGTTTCAATTTTGCACAGTTTACCTTTGATGCTTGTCAATGCCAGATATTTCGTAGAAAGACATGGGTGTCTTTGGCAAATTTATCAGTTTGTTCAGGTCTGTACTCTGGCAAATCTTTAAGAAAGAATCCCAGGAATATGCCTCTTTCAAGGATTCCACGATTTCCCCCTCTAGACTCATCTTGATGTTAAAGGTTGAGCAACCACGAAGTCTTAATTGCGAAAATATTGTTTTTCTTTATGCCCAAAGCTTTTGGAAATATATAAAACAAAAAAAAGTATTTAATTGTTATTCCATTATTATTTTGTAGATACCTTATAAATTCAAAAAAACAAACGGCAGAACAAGTCAAAATCAATGTGGTAACCCTCCAATAAAATGTAGCAGAGAAACGGTTTTTGCCACAGATGCAATTGGACAGTGAAGTTGGCAGAATTTTTAAAAGCAAAGTGAATTGAATAACAGAGATAAATCTTTATATGTGTATGCTACTTATTATTGATTATATCATTATAGATGTTTTAAGTTAAAAATATATCAAAAACATTCTTTAATTCTCAAAATAAAAATATTTATCCCATAAATTCCTATAATTTTTAACAAAATGTTCTGCATCTGATTCTGTTTTATACATATGCTCATATATGAGGCACAGATATAACTTAAAGTAAAAATGTCCATAGCGAAAGGAAGAATATATTTGTAAGAGTAAAATGTGTATCTGGCATCAAATATGTGCCCTTTCCGCATACCTGTAATCTGTGAATTATTCTAATCTGTGACGTATTAAATTGACTTTCGGTAACTTGGCATGACTTTGAAAGGTCAGGTATATAATGCAGCCGATCCAACCATTTGAACAATATGGAGTTGTATTATTTTTTTAACAATTTTTTAATTGTAAGAATCTCAGAACCCATGTTCCTAGGTGAACATACATTATCTTTTCAATTGACTATTATCGATTTCATTCCAATATAAAGTTCCAACTTATGTCTGATACAACAACATGTGTTCCTCGATGACGTATTGGTAATTATGACGTCCAACACATAGGACATTGGTAAATTTTACAAATATGTATGAAAATGGACATGCTTTTGTGACGTCTATGACCCAATATATAAGGGACATAACTCTATGGAAATGACACATCAAGGAGGCTGTTTATATATTTGAGGCTAGAAATTGATTTGAGGTCTACATAATAAACAGCGTCAATCCAAATACAGTTTTAAAAAATTTAATCCCTATGGAATATCTTCTCATTCTTTTGCAGTTTGCAAATTGATCATGTGTTGTTACATGGCTTCAGTTTCAAACAGGATTGCTGGTCAATCAATTCGCAAAAGTAATGCATTTATGCTTAAAAATATGAATTTAACAGCCGATATTCGAAAGGAATTGTCTTATAGGCAAAAGTATATCCTTTTTTTTTACTATAACTTTGGTAATACTAGTTTTAAGAGATAAAACATGAACTGCATCAGCCGATCGATTTTGATCCCCTTCAAAATACATTAAAGATGTTGTAATGTATCTTCTTGTATGCATTGTTTATACGATGACGGCAACGCTTTATGTTACAAAGTCAGTAATAATATACATATTAACTTTTAATTTTAATATTGACCAATTATGTGTGTACTTAAAAGATGATAGACAGATAATACATATAATTGTTTGCAAACACCTGTTGCAGTTGTCATGCCTGCGGCGAATACATGTAATAACTAAAGACTTTATCATTATAATATAATTATGTATTAAATAAATGATTATTATATTCATCATGTACATGATGTAATAATAGTCACGCGACGATTTTATTTTATTTACTTCCAGTCAAAAATGAGACTTTAAATATTATTACCATCGAAAACATGCCTTGTGTACAAGTGAACAATAATCCTATATGAAAGTAAACAATCTCATGTATCTTTGTTGTATACTATCACACTGTAGGACAGCAATATTAATTTCCCGTTTATCAAACCAGCTAAATGCATTCCTCCACTCCTCATCAAAACACTGACATATGAATACTTACCAATTTAAACATGGCCGCCATGACTAAAAATATAAAACAAAGGGTGTAAATGCAGGTTTTGGCTTATTCTTCTGAAATGAAAGCATTTAGAAAAAAATTGACATGTGGGTTAAAATGACCACCAGGTTTAAACCTATCTGCCTTGAAATTTTCAGACGAATAAAACAACCAGTTGTTGAGTTGCTGCATCTGAAGTAATAATTGTTAGTTTTTAGTTACATGTATTATCTTCAATATTATTATAGATAGAGACAAACTTTAAGCAGCAATAATGTTAAGTAAAGTTAGTACAAATAAGTTTACACTACCAAAAGTGTCAATTGGCCTCATAACTTGAACTAAGGAGTTATTACTCTTTATAGCAAACTTTTAACAAGTTTTTGTCATCTTTTGCCAAAATCGCTCCTCTGAATCTATATAGACCATACTTGTACACAATCATAATGAGGTTATCTAGTTTAATAAAAATGTGCCCAATTACCCCGCCTGCCAACGTAGATGGCTGACGTTGCTAAAACTAGAACATAGAGGCACAAATTCATCGGGTTAAGATCGATATGCCATGATAATTTCAAACAGATCAGACAACCTGTTGATGGGTCGATGTAAACAGCTATATCTATTATACGGTCATTTGTTATAAATTTCCTGATACAAAACTGTGTGTTTTTCGAAAAACTAAGGATTTTTTTATCCCAGGAATAAATTACCTTAGCCTTATTTGGCATAACTTTTTGGAATTTTGGGTCCTCAATGCTCTTCAACTTTGTATTTGTTTGGCTTTACAACTATTTTGATCTGAGCGTCATTGATGAGTCTTTCGTTTACCCTCATTTTCCAGTGGCAGTCCAAATTTCCCCGACCATCATCCCAGATGGCCTCTATTATTTCAAGACCTACCTATAGTATTTATTGTGAATTTTTTCTCGTCCTGAATATGCATGAAATATTTGCCACTGGACGTTAAGCAACCAACAATCAATCAATGTAGACGAAACGCTCGTCTGGCGTATTAAATTATTATCCTGGTACCTTTGATAACTATAATGTTCATCAAAGTAAGATCTATAATAAGTCAATATTTCCAAAAAGGTAAATTGTCCCTTAAGGATTTGTAGCCCTATATATTCAATTTTCAACGATATTGTTTAGTAAATTTATGTTATCTTTTACGAGAATCTTCTTCTATTAATCTACTTGCCAAATAGAATTAAATTTAACCATAATTTTAGAAAGGTGTATTGCTTGAAAAATGTATACAATGACCCTGCCATCCAACCAGCATGTCCAATATGACTAAAAATCGAACATAGGGGTTTACTATATAGAAGCTGTAGGGAAAATGTTCAGAGAACAATTTTAAATGGTCACAACTTGCCTACTAATTTAAATGATGATAAAGGGTCTGCAGTAACTTTTGTAAGACTTCACTTTGATGTCCGGCTTTTTATTAAACTACTGGGCCAAATTAAATCAATCTTGGTCTCAATCGCTATTGTAGTTTCTTATACTATTTATCACCCTGTATAACCCCGATACAAATGAATCCGGACGTTGACGCGTTCGAAGCGATATCAAGACAACATTTGGAATGACAGCAATTTCGAATGCCTCTCTAGAACTTATTTGAGTATATATACATATGACAATGTGCATGTTAGTTTAATTATTCAATTATACAGTTGTTGTCAGTTTAAGATGTTTCAAAGAACGTTTGATAAAACTCCTAGATGCAAAACACAGACATGGTACAATTTCGTACGTTTTATGAGATAAACAATGCTGAATATCTTTTCGTGCATACTTTATTGCGTATTAATACTTTAAGCAATAATAAATAACTGTACGTTGAATTACTACGTGCCTTGTTCCCTAGAATTTAGAATAAACGCAGTATCATACTAAATAAGTTTTCTCTTAATGTATTGTTCGTTGCACGTTTTTTAATAATCACTGTACAGTTCGTTGACAAAAACCGTCACATATCACTTTCTTGTCAAGATATTCGAGATGGTGTCGGCGACCCTTTTCCGTATTTTATTGTAATTATTAAAAATTGGGACTTCCAACGTTATTCCAGATGAAATGAACAGTTAATAAATATATTCCAGATATATAATGATGTAATGTTCTTTTCAATATTAACAAGCTGTCTTTCTATTTCCTCTTTCTATTTTATATTTACAAATGTGGGTTCTCCTTGGTCCTGAATATGCTTCATATTTTTTCTTCGTCTTTTAAAATTTTTGGTACTTCATCATCAACATTGTATTTGTTTTTCATTCCTTTAAGTATTTCCCAATAACCTTTAGGTTTCTTATCAAAACTATCTGTCAATGAGTTGAATATCTTCTCTCTGTATTGTGCTTTTTAAATTTTACCATTTTTTTAAAACTTTTTAACAATTCAAAATATTTCTGTTTAATTTGATTATTTGGACATTTTTTAAGTTTATTTCCAACCAAGTTTATTTCTTTTTTTTTTTGTCTTATAGACACAATTGTCTGACCATGCCTGTCTATATTTTTTTCTCTTTCTTTTAAATCTTTTTGATATTTTACAAGTAATCTCAGAGATATTTTCAAAAATATTAGTTAAATTTTCAGTTGCACCATCAACCCCTTTCTGATTTCCCTCATACTAATTGAATTTAAAATTTAATATATCGTTTTTAATATGCTCTGATGTAAGAGCTTTAAGTAGCAAGTTTTGTGAATTATCAGTCCATTGAATGTTTTCAAATCTTTCCATTTTTTCTATATGACTTTTTAGGTCAAAAATTTGTTTTATATTACAATTTAAAGTTAACTGAATCTGTACATGACCTGACAAGTAAGTAAAATCATCAGTTTTAAAGTATTTCACTAAGGACAGGAGACTATCAATTATTAATGCATAATCTACAGCACTGTATCCATTTATTGACATATAAGTATAGTAGCCTAGGCTGTCCCATAATAAAAAAAAACAATCAGTTTTAAGAAAACTGTGTAAATTCATTAAGTGTATTAATAAAAAGGTTAGTCTCTCCATGTAAACGTTAAGCACAGACTGATTTCTTCATATTTAGTGTAACCTGTTTATTAAACAGGTATTTCATCATAAAGTTGTACTTTATTATATATTATCTGCATCTGTTTACCCTCAACTATTGTATTTGTATTTATATTGTAATTGTACTTTCTCTGTTGACTGGTATTTAGTTTTTAGAGAATAAAATATCTATCTATCTAATCAGAATAGAACTGAATGTTACTCCAATGGTTTCACCCAAGGACTGCATCCTTGATCTATTAACCATTTTGTTATATCAACCTGTTCATACTTAGCAGCATAATGTACAGCTGTGTGTCCATCCTATAACAATATAAAAATATAAACATGTTAATAGTGTGTAATAACAAATTCATGAGAGGAGTCAAACAATTTACCAAATGTAAGAAATATAACATCGGGTAAGAACATTTTCAATTATATTTGTGTATAAACTATTAAATAAGTGTAGATTAAGATATATAAATTCAATGCATATTTTCTGATTCAGTGAAACAAAACAGGTAAAAAATAGTACACTCTTAATTATATGTGTAACAAATCAAATAATAGCAACCCTCACTTTATATAAGTCTCACAAGTATTTGTTGTCCATTTAACTTGTATGATAAACAACGTGGTTGTATGTTGATTCAGTAGAATGATCAAAGTTGAAATAAAACTTTTTTCAAGAAACATTAAAACGAGTAATATTTTCTGATTCAATACAATGAGACAAGAAAAATAAGACCCTACTTTATATATTTCTGTCAAGTATTTGTTATTTTTAAAAGATGTTCTACATTAAATCTGTAGAATAAATATGTGACTAAAGATGTCAACACAACTCGTTCTCTTTAACTTCTCATTAAAATCAGATGTTAACAAAATAATTTTTTGTCTAGAAACAAAATAAAACCTTTAATATCTGATTCAGTTCTGTGCTACGAATAAAATGAGACCCCACTTTATATAATTCTGTCTGATTAACAACATGATTTTGTGTAGATTCTGTATAAAGTAATGTTTGGTCAAAGCAAGGTAATTATATCTATCATTACCGAGGATGTAGCCTCTAACTGACTGCCGTGAGTGACGAGGTACTTCATCACCTCCTGGTTTCGTCCCCGAGCCGCCATCATTAATGGTGTCCATCCACCCTGTAATATCAAGATATAACAGACATCAACACTTGTGTCATAAACTGGACAGTGTTGTGTAATAAACATTAACAAAATATATAGCACATGAATCAGTGGTCAAAACTCAATAAAATGACCAGTCACACTTTTATTTATATTCTACATAAACACCAAATAAACAACATGTTTTATTGTGAGATGTTAGAACTTCTATCAGAACTGTCAGGTTAAAAAAAACTTTTTTCTAGAAAAATTAACAATATTTATATCAATGGACTCAGTTGGACAAGACAATTAAAACGAGACCCAACTTTATATAATTCTAATAAATATTTGTTGTCCATGAAATCTTGCTGATTAACAATGATTACGTAGAATGATCAAAAGTTTAAAAACATTTTTCTTTCAAGAAACAAAAACGAGTTATATTTTCTGATTCAGTACGAAAAAGCTCATCAAAGTTACCAGGACTAATTTTTGTTTATACGCCAGACGCGCGTTTCGTCTACAAAAGAATCATCAGTGACGCTCGAATCCAAAAAAATTTAAAAGGCCAAATAAAGTACGAAGTTGAAGAGCATTGAGGACCAAAATGTCTAAAAGTTTGAAGAGTACGAAGGGACAAGAAAATTAGGACCCAACTTTATATAATTCTGTCAAGTATTTGTTATTTTCAAAAGATGTTTTACATTAGATCTGTAGAATTAACATTATCCGACTAAAGATATTAACACAACTTTTTCTCATCAACTTCTCATTAAAATCAAATGTTTACAAAATCATTTTTCATCAGGAAACAAAATAAAACCTTAACTATCTGATTCAGTTCTGTGTTACGAATAAAATGCGACCCCACTTTATATAATTCTAACAAATATGTCCATTAAATCTGTCTGATTAACAGTATATTTTGTTGATTCAAAATAATGATCAAAGCTTATATTTTGTGATATATCCGTGTAAAGTGTTTGGTGTCTACCAGCTGCTTCATATCTTATGAGTTGTTGTGTATAAGGATAATATAGCAATGGTGTATGTTTGTGGTGAGTGTAATAATGTCATAGTTATGTCACATATTAGTGTTGAGTATACGAGTGTCACTACTACGTCACATGTTGGTGTTGAGTATAAGAGTGTAATTGCTATGTCATATGTTGGTTTTGAGTATAAGAGTGTCATTGCTATGTCACATGTTGGTGTTGAATATAATAATGTCACTGCTACGTCACATGCTTTTGTTGAGTATAATAGTGTCATTGCTATGTTACGTGTTGGTATTGAGTATAAGAATGTCACTGCTACCTCACATGCTGGTGTTCAGTATAATAGTGTCATTGCTATGTCACATGTTGGTGTTGAGGTAAAGGGTGTCATTGCTATGTCACGTGTTGGTATTGAATATAAGAATGTCACTGTTACCTCACATGCTGGTGTTCAGTATAATAGTGTCATTGCTATGTCACATGTTGGTGTTGAGGTAAAGGGTGTCATTGCTATGTCACTGTTGGTATTGAGTATTAGAATGTCACTGCTACGTCACATGCTGGTGTTGAGTATAAGAGTTTCATTGCTAAGTGACAGGCTGATGTTGAGGTAAAGAGTGGTACTGCTAAACCATATGCTGGTGTTGAGTATAAGAATGTCATTGTTATGTCACATGTTGGTATTGAGTAGAAGAATGCCACTGTTACGTCACATGCTGGTGTTGAGTATAATAGTGTCATTGCTGTGTCACCTGTTAGTATTGAGTATAAGAATGTCACTGCTACATCACATGCTGGTGTTTAGTATAATAGTGTTATTGCTAGGTCACATGATGGTGTTGATGTAAAGGCGGTCATTGCTATGTCACGTGTTGGTTTCTATAATACTAAAATTACGAGGTCCAATTTGTCAGCCGTCATCACGTAAAACAGATGAATCAAAGAATTCAACTTTATATGTAACTAATATACTACAATGGTGTTGATTAAAAATTACACCACTCTAGGCCCATTTGTTTTCCACGTAATTAATATTGCCAATAATTAAGAAGTTCCGGATCGAGTCCGACACCGATACCAGTAGTATATTCACCTGTTACCTATTACCTTATCTGTACGTTCCGCATCTGACAGGCGCACCACCAAACAGTGTATTTAGAATTTTGCTGTATACTGTTGAGTAAAAAATACTCCATTCCAGGCCCTTTTGTTTTTCAAATTATTAATATTACCAATAATTGAAAGTTCCAGGCCGATGGGTTTAAACAGAAAGATTTTGAAAGCAGAGAAAACTGTGCACCTTATACATGTTATAATCGGCATGACTTTATCAGATGACAATACCAATACTAAAACAAGGCATACGCATAGTTATATATCAGTCACGGACCCGCGATATAACGGGTGTGTTCTAGTTGTTTATAAGAATGTCACTGCTAAGTCACATGCTGGTGCTGAGTATTAACGTGTCATTGCTATGCCACATGTTGTGGTTGAGTATAAGAATGTCACTACTACGTCACATGTTGGTGTTGAGGTTAACAGTGTCATTGCTATGTCACGTGTTGGTATTGAATATAAGAATGTCACTGTTACGTCACATGCTGGTGTTGAGTATAATAGTGTCATTGCTATATCACATGTTAGTGTTGAGGTAAAGTGTCATTGCTATGTCACTGTTGGTATTGAGTATTAGAATGTCATTGCTACGTCACATGCTGGTGTTGAGTATAAGAGTTTCATTGCTAAGTGACATGCTGATGTTAAGGTAAATATTGGTACTGCTATACCACATGCTGGTGTCGACTATAAGAGTGTTATTGCTATGTCACATGTTGGTGTTGAGTATAATAGTGTCACTGCTAAGTCACATGTTGGTGCTGACTATAAGAATGTCATTGCTATGTCACATGTTGGTGTTGAGTATAAGAGTGTCATTGCTATGTCACATGTTGGTGTTGAATATAATAGTGCCATTGCTATGTCACATGTTGGTGTTGAGGTAAAGAGTTTCGTTGCTATGTCACATGTTGGTGTTGAGGTAAAGAGTTTCATTGTTATGTCAGATGTTGATGTTAACTATAAGAGTGTCATTGCTAAGTGACAGTTTGGAAATGAGCCTCCCCCCCTTGGAAATACGATGTCATCGGTATGGAACTGTTTCAAAAGATATAAAAATGATCCAAATAATTCTAAAGTTCACTGGTGCAATTGCTTTAAATATCTTATCAATTAATTATATAACCTTTTGTAATTGCTTTTATGAAT
This sequence comes from Mytilus edulis, assembly GCF_963676685.1. Taxonomy (NCBI): domain Eukaryota; kingdom Metazoa; phylum Mollusca; class Bivalvia; order Mytilida; family Mytilidae; genus Mytilus; species Mytilus edulis. Next base: position 45,544,163 of record NC_092354.1, read on the forward strand.
TCGACAATTGTCCAGTTCAATTTCAAATCCATTTGAATCAAGGTAAGTTTATAAAGATGATCTGTTGAAAAATTACACAATAGATGATTTTTTAGTGGTTGATATGGCAAGCCACTTTGATATTTAATCTAAGTGCAAGATATCTCATAAACTTTATAAGATATCTATAAAACAGTTAATTAAATATCTTATATAGTTTGTAAGATATCTTATAAAGTTTAGTACTAGTATATACCTAATTACTTTTTTTAAGTGTTCTGAAGTTTTAAATTTCTAAGTGAACTGGAGGTAGATTAATTTGTATTTGCTTAATGACATTGAGGTCTATATGTACGACATTTACTAATTAGCGTGTACATGTAAATCTTTTATCAAAGTACATTTTATGTCTAATGTTGAAATGATGCAAGTCATCATTGCATTGTGTTTTCTTCTGCTTTGTTTATTTTCTTCGTCTCAACAGTGTGGATGTCCAGCACAGTTTACACAGCAAATATTTTGCAATTCACAATTAGGTAAGATAATTAATAATTACTTATTTAAATATCTTTTAAATCGATGTTAACCTGAAATAGCTAGACCATTTTTCATTGTTTTATAGTTAAACATGACGCAACTTGAAAACCAATGTCTTAATGGACAGGACATATACCTTTTCGTGTTTTTATTGACATATTTTGTTTAAGTCTTTAAGTCAAATTCATTAAATTAAAACACAACTTTACAGTTCCGTCTGCTTCGCAAATTGTTTTTAAAAGATAGGGGTCACCAATCATATCATATGTTCCTTGCATATACTACATTTAACCTACTACTTTTTTTATATTTACCTAGTAAATCGGAAAAATCACGCATATATAATTACATAAATATTTGTTTCATGATAATACGTTTTTTTCTGATTGGCTACACAGCAATCTCGCGCTTCATACAAAATGTACTTCGGTCAACGCTT